>NW_024434634.1:0-19624 GCF_017639785.1 Mesocricetus auratus | reverse complement strand
CCGAGAGGAAGCTGGGAGTCCAGGGAAGCAGCTGTTCCTCTGGCATCAGGTAAACAGGCCGGCTTCCCGTCCTGTGTTCCATTGCCTGCAGATCGACTGGGAACTGCACAGAGTAACCAATCCCGGCAAGAGCCAAGAACCCCAGACTCCAGATCTTCTCTCCCACCAACGAGACCAGGAAACCAGAGGAGGCTGGGAGTCCAGGGAAGCAGCTGTTCCTCCAGTATCATCAGGAAAACAGGCCGGCTTCCTGGCCTGTGTTCCAGTGCCTACAGATCGCCTGGGAACTGCACAGAGCTCCGAATCCCGGCAGAAGCCAAGCACCCCAGACTCCAGGGCTTTTCTCCTGCCAACGAGACCAGGAAACCAGAGGAGCCAGGGAGACCAGGGGAGTAGCTGTTCTGGATCAGATACAAGAGGACCCAGTATAGGGTCAAGGGGACCAGGTAAGAGGCTAAGCACCCCAGATTCCTGTTCTTCTTCTCCATCCATGGAACCAACACTTGGACAAGGAATAGAAGAACCACCAGATTATTGGACTTGCGAGCACCCACCAAAAGGGAACTATGGTCCCCAGACCAGTAAGGGGCTCTTTCTGCACCCTCTAGAAGAAGAGATGGGAAAGAGACAATACAAAAACACACCCAGCAACAGAAAAACAAATATGACACCGGCAGATTCTAGAGACTCCACACCAGCAAGAGCCCAACATTCCAATGCGAACGAAGCAGAAGAGAATGACCTTAAAAGCACTTTCATGAAAATGATAGAGGCCCTAAAAGAGGATATAAGAAAATCCCTCAAAGAAATGGAAGAAAAAACAAAGCAAAAAGTGCAAGAATTGGAAGAAGAAACATACCAAAAAAGGCAGGAAATGGAAGAAGAAACCAAGCAAAAAAGGCAGGAAATAGAAGAAGAAACAAAGCACAAAATGCGAGAAATGGAACAAAAAGCAAACCGAAAAATGGAAGAAATGGTGGAAAGAACAAACCAAAAAAATTCATATAAGACAAAAAATGGACGAAAAGATAAACAGAAAATTGCAAGAAGCAATGCAAACACTACAAGGGTTGAAAACTGAAATAGAGACATTTAAAAAACACAATCTGAAGAAAGGCAGAAAATAGAAAAGCTGGACAAACAGTCAGGCAATACCAGTAGAAGCACTACCAACAGAATAGAAGAGATGGAAGAGAGAATCTCAAGTGTTGAAGATACACTAGGAGAAATGGATTTATCAACCAAAGAAAACCTTAAATCCAACAAATCCTTAACACAAAACATCCAGGAAATATGGGACACCATGAAAAGACCAAACCTAAGAATAATAGGTATAGACTAAGGAGAAGAAATCCACCTCGAAGGGTCAGAAGGCATATTCAACAAAATCATAGAAGAAAACTTTCCCAAACTTAAGAAAGACATGCCAATGAAGGTACAAGAAGCCTACAGAACAACAAATAGAGTGGACCACAAAAAAATCCCCTTGCCACATAATAATCAAGACCTCAAACATACAGAATAAAGAAAGAATATTAAGAGGAGCTAAGGAAAAAGGTCAAGTAACATATAAAGGCAGACCTATCAGAATTACACCTGATTTCTCCATGGAAACTTTGAAAGCCAGAAGGTCCTAGATAGATATTCTACCTACACTAAGAGACCATGGATGCCAGCCCAGACTACAATACCCGGAAAAGGTCTCAATCACTATAGACGGAGAAAACAAGATATTCCATGACAAAACTAGATTCAACCAATATGTGTCCACTAACCCAGCCCTACAGAAAATTTTGGAAGGAAAACTCCAACCCAAGGAAGCTAACTACAACCAGAAAAATATAGGCATTAGATAATCCCTCTCTACCAACAGCCAAAAGAACAAAGGGGTGAAATTCCACACATAATTCCACCAACAACAAACATTGCAAATCGAAGAAGGATGAGCAATCAATGATCATTAATATCCCTCAATATTAATGGCCTTAACTCACCCATTAAAAGACACAGACTAGCAGAATGGATTCGAAGACAGAACCCTTCCTTCTGCTGCATAAAAGAAACACACCTCACCCACAAAGACAGGTATTACCTGAGAGTTAAAGGTTGGGGAAAATTTTTCAATCAAATGTACCCAAGAAACAAGCAGGGGTAGCAATCCTAATATCTAACAAACTGGACTTTAAAATAAAATCAATCAAAAGAGATGAAGGAGGTCATTACATACTCATCAGAGGTGAAACACACCAAGATGAAGTGTCTATCCTGAACATCTATGCCCCAAATACAAAGGCATCCACATTCGTTAAAGAAACATTACTAGAACTTAAATCTCATCTAAAGCCCCACACAGTTATAGTGGGAGATTTCAACACACCACTCTCACTACTAGACAGGAATACCAGACAGAAACTCAACAAAGAACCAAAGGGTCTAATAGAAGTAATGACCCAACTGGGATTAACAGATATCTATAGAACATTTCATCCACATTAAAAAGAATATACCTTCTTCTCACCACCACATGGAACCTTGTCAAAAATCGACCACATACTTGGCAACATATCAAACCACAGCAGCTAAAAAAATTGGAATAACTCCATGCATCTTATCAGACCACCATACTTTAAAATTAGAATTCAACAACAATCAGGAAAACAATACAAAGAATCAATGCAACGAAGAGTTGGTTCTTTGAGAAAATCAACAAGATAGACAAACCTTTGTCCAAACTTACCAAACAACAGAGAGTGAACACGCAAATTAACAAAATCAGAAATGAAAAGAGGGACATAACAACAAACTCTGAGGAAATCCAGAGAATCATTAGGTCATACTTTGAAAACCTGTACTCCACAAGATTCGAAAATTTAAAGGAAATGGATGACTTCCTGGATAGCTATCACTTGACAAAACTAAACCAAGAACAGATAAGCAATTTAAATAAACCTATAACTCCTATGGAAATAGAAGTACTCATCAAAAGTCTCCCAACCAAAAAAAGTCCAGGTCCAGATGGCCTCAGTGCAAAATTCTACCAGAAATTCAAAGAAGAGCTTATACCAATTCTTCTCAAAGTGTTCCACACAATAGAAGCAGAAGGGTCTTTGCCAAACTCTTTCTATGAGGCTTCAATAACCCTGATCCTCAAGCCACACAAAGATACAACTAAGAAAGAGAACATCAGACCAATAGCCCTCATGAATATTGATGCAAAAATACTCAATAAAATACTGGCAAGTCGGATCCAAGAACACATCAAAACAATCATTCACCACGATCAAGTAGGTTTCATCCAAGGGATGCTGGGATGGTTCAACAGACGAATATCAATCAACGTAATCCACCATATAAACAAGCTGAAAAACAAAAATCACATGATCATCTCACTAGATGCTGAAAAAGCCTTTGACAAAATCCAACACCCCTTCATGATAAAGGTCTTGGAGAGATCTGGGATTACAGGGACATACTTAAACATAATAAAAGCTATATACAGTAAACCAACAGGCAACATCAAACTAAATGGACAGAAACTCAACGCAATTCCTCTAAAATCAGGAACAAAACAAGGCTGTCCACTCTCTCCATACCTTTTCAACATTGTACTTGAAGTTCTAGCTATTGCCATACGACAACAAAGGGGGATCAAGGGGATACAAATTGGGAAGGAAGAGGTCAAAATTTAACTCTTTGCAGACGATATGATAGTTTACATCAATGACCCAAAGAACTCTACCAGGGACCTCTTACAGCTGATTAACACCTTCAGAAAAGTGGCAGGCTACAAGGTCAACTCAAGAAAATCAGTAGCCTTACTTCATACAGATGATAAAAGGGCTGAAAAAGAAATCAGTGAAACATCACCCATTACAATTGCCACAAACAACCCAAAATACCTTGGGGTAACGCTCACCAAACAAGTGAAAGACCTGTGTCATAAGAACTTTGAATCTTAAAGAAAGAAATTAAAGAAGCCCTCAGAAAATGGAAAGATCTCCCATGCTCTTGGATAAGTAGGATCAATGTAGTAAAAATGGCAATCCTGCCAAAAGCAATCTACAGATTCAATGCAATCCCCATTAAAATCCCAGCACAATTCTTCACAGACCTTGAAAGAACAATAATCAATTTTGTATGGAAAAACAAAAGACCCAGGAGAGCCAAAACAATCCTGTTCAACAAGGCAACATCCGGAGGCATCACCATACCTGACCTCAAGCTCTATTATAGAGCTATAGTCCTGAAAACAGCTTTGTATTGGCACAAAAATAGGCAGGTAGACCAATGGAACCGAATTGAAAAACCAGGTATTAACCCACACACGTACGAACATCTGATCTTTGACAAAGAAGCTAAAAATATACAATGGAATAAAGAAAGCATCTTCAACAAATGGTGCTGGCATAACTGGAGAAAGGCATGTAGAAGAATGCGGATCGATCCATGTCTATTGCCATGCACAAAACTTAAGTCCAAATGGATCAAAGACCTCAACATAAATCCAGCCACACTGAACCTCTTAGAAGAGAAATTGAATGGCACCCTTGAACGAATTGGAACAGGAGACAGCTTCCTGAACATAACACCACTAGCACAGACAGTAAGATTACCAATGAATAAATTGGACCTACTGAAACTGAGAAGCTTCTGTAAGGCAAAGGACACAGTCAGCTAGACAAAAAGGCAGCCCACAGAATGGGAAAAAATATTCACTAATCCCACATCTGACAGAGGGTTGATCTCCAAAATTTACAAAGAACTCTAAAAGCAAGTCTTCAAAACATCAAAGGACCCAATTAAAAAGTGGGCTGCAGAACTAAATAGAGAGTTTTCAATAGAGGAGTGTAAAATGGCTGAGAGGCACTTCAGAAAGTGCTCAATATGCTTAGCCATCCAGGAAATGAACATCAAAACAACTCTGAGATACCATCTCACTCCTGTCAGAATGGCTAAATTCAAAAACACAAATGATAATTTATGCTGGAGAGGATGTGGTGAAAGGAGGAAACTCCTCCATTGCTGGTGGGAGTGCCAACTGGTTCAGCCACTTTGGAAATCATTATGGAGATTCCTCAGAAAAATGGGAATAAACCTACTAAAAGACCAAGGAACTCCACTCTTAGGCATATATCCAAAATATGCCCATTCATACAACAAAGATGTCTGTTCCACTATGTTCATAGCAGCTTTATTTATAATAGCCAGAACTTGGAAGCAACCTAGATATCCCTCAACCGAAGAGTGGATAGAGAAAATGTGGTACATTTACACAATGGAGTACTATTCAGCGGAAAAAAAAACAATGGAATCATGAGATTCGCAGGCAAATGGATGACACTAGAAGAAACCATCCTTAGTGAGGTAACCCAGTCACAAAAAGAGAAACGTGGCATGTACTCTCTCATATATGGATTTTAGACATAGATCTGGGGAGTGCCAGCCTACAATCCTATGGCCAGAGAGTCTGGGAAACAGAAACTTCATTTGGTGGCTGATCGAAGAAGAGGCAGGCTCCCTCGGTTAAGTACTGAGCTGAACTCAAGAAAGCCAGTAACAGATTGGAAGGACTGATGGCCAAAGGCATTAAGACTGGGCTGGTTTAACCTCCAAAAACAGCTGACCAGACAAAGGTTAACTCTTGAATCCCAGGCATCAACCTGGGAATCCAGCATGGGACTGATCAAGACCCCCTGAATCTGGGTGTCAATGTGGAGGCCTAAGTAATCTATTGAGCCTTGGGCAGCAGATCAGTACCCATCCCAATTATACACACGGACTTTGGACTCCCATAGAATAATGTGAGGTGCACTCTCACCCTGAACTCTTGGGGAAGAGTCTAGGCCCTGCCCTATATGAAATGACAGACTATGGACACCCCCATGGAGGGCCTCACCCTCCCTGGGGGAATGAGGGGATAACGGGGGGGGGTGAGGTTTGGGGGAAGGGCACGGGAGGAGGGGAGGTAAAGGGAGAGGGACCTGGAACTGACTTGTGAAGCAACCTTCTGTATGCCAGGAGCAGCCCAGAAGATCAAGGGGCTTGGGCGATGGGAGGGCGGTCCTCGCTGGAGACCCAATTTCACCTGAAGCTGGACTCCCTGGGCTTGGGGTCTTGGAGGGGCTGATGTCATTTTGAATTATTTATTGAGGGACTTAATGGGGTCTTAACTCACTGGATACTTATTGATGATTTGAACAGTGTGCATAACCAGGGTTATTATATTAGTGGGCCTGCCATGTGTGTTTACTCCTATCATAGGAATTTGTGAGTCAAAGAGACCTTGAAGGGTATTGGTTCCCAACTTTCATAATGGCTTATTTGTGATGAAGTCAAACCAGGAGAAATTGACAATAATGAAGTAGTCTTTTGGAAGAAACATATTCTCAGTACATTCTGAGATCTGCTATGGTTAAAGAGCCGCAACAAACATCACTTTCATTTCATTGCATTGCAAAAACATGCTCACCTTCTCAAGCAATTGGATTTTGTGCAGGCTCCTACGAAGCTGGCTTGTTTGAAGCCTCCTGCCATAACTGCTTACCTGAACTTTAATAAACAAACCTAACCACCTGCGATTGTTCCGTGCAATTCCCAAGGAACGGGCTTGTTTTTCTGTATCTTTTATAATCCAATAGAAGTTGGACTGAGAAGTACACTGTGATGGCAATATTTCTACAATTGCCTAGACCTATAAATTTGAATAAAAAGTAACAGTGTAGCAAGACTTGAGCTAAGGTCAGGTATCCAAGGCATGGAATAAATACCAGGTGGAGGTGAGAAACCAGGCAAACTGAAAGTAGAGTCACTATGGGAGGCTACAAAACACTGCATTTTGGGCTCATATTACTCCTACAGGACACAAACCTGCCTGGGTTCCACTCCACAACCACTAATTCCTCTTACAACCAGAAAAGTGTTTTCACAGGAAGCAAATGCACATTTTAGAGAGCCTATAATCTGCAGAGTTAATTCCACATTGCAAGATTCTAAAGAAATTACAAAATTTAGTTGGACGAAAGAAGTGCTCAAGGTTTTTTTTTCTTTCAACACAGATTGCTGGATAGACAAACATGACTTCTGCTGATTTATGAGGAAAGCTTGTTAGCAGGGAGTTCATGTTCATTCCACATGACATCAGCAGGCCCATCCTTGAAATTCCATTGTGTCCTGGTGACCATGGAATCCTGTGAAGTCACATGTGTTTTAGCAACATCAACTTCATTAGGAGGGGAGACAGATCAGAGAGAGGCAAAGGAAGGCTGATCTTAACCCTCAGTTACATTGTCAAAGAAGAAAAGGTTCAAAAGGATGTACAGCAAATCCTGGGATGATGATGTGTAGCTCCCTGGAGATGGTTGTGTTAAGCGTGGTGCTCAGGGAGTGGGGCTTCTGGGAAGAAATTGGTCTTTATCCCCTGACATGTCTTTTGTAAATCAAGGATTCCAGTGTAGTAATTTGTCTTTCCCAGAAGCCAGGAACTGGCAAGGCAAAGCTGCTCTCCTGGGAACAGTTGGTTTTACATCTTACAGTATAGTATTGGTTAATGGAGGACCAAAATCAAAATGAGACAAACTGGAAAGAGAAACTAGTGGTGTGTGCCAGCTGTATGCAGGTCATCACTGTATTTCAACACCAGTGAATTACTTCAAGTGCTGTGCACCATCTCTGTGTGCCCTGAGTTGTCAGTGATGTGTCTTTGTCTGTTGATGATGTTCTGCAACCACCTATATAATTTTGCTTGAAGTGACATGACAGGATATTTTGCATTCTTTTTTTGTTTGTTTTTTTCGAGACAGGGTTTCTCTGTATTGGTTTGGAGGCTATCGGTCCAACCCAGCCTCGAACTCACAGAGATCCGCCTGCCTCTGCCTCCCGAGTGCTGGGATTAAAGGCGTGTGCCACCACTGCCCGGCTATTTTGCATTCTTAAGAAGGCCCTCCATTCTTGTAGACTATGGAAATTGCTTGTGAATTCTACAGGTAGTCTGAATAGAGAGTTTGTAGCTTTGTAGAAGCCTGAGGAAGTTTTCTTTCTTTGTTTATTTGAATTATGATCTGAGGGGTCAGGGGAAAGCATGTGGCTGAGAAATGCCACTACCTTTAGAGTTGTAAGAGCTGATCTTCCCTGCAGGGGTATCAAAATCATGGTTCCACATCCACTGTTGTGTCAATTAGTCACAGGTAAGGAGCCTTCAGAAATATTTTAGTGCACAGAGTATTCTGTATATCCTCTATGGTTTGTGGCAATGCAAGTTTAGCAGTGGTCATCACCACACAATTGCTGTTGAAGAACTATCCTCAACCCCAGGCCTCCACACCAAAACGTAGGAGAAACAGCAGATGGAGAGTATGAACAACCAGCTATAAAAAGTGAGCAGAGAAGCAAAGGAGGTGTGATATTGCCTCAGCTCCTTCATTGAAGAATCCCAACAATAAGTATTATTTTTTTCTATTGTCATGGTTACCATCTATGTTCTATAATTTCATCCTTAGTTTATTTCTTCTAAGATCTGACCTTCTGTGTTTCTAAACATATATGGTTTACCTTGGTCCATCACCGTACATAAAAATGCTTCCCAGAAGCAGAACATTGTTGGATTCCAGACCCAACAGGGTCTCTCCCAATCGCCAAGAGGTGTCTTCAAGTGCATACTTTTTGTAGTTCTGGCATAGTGCCCCAAAATTTCCCTACTGATATCAGCATCTATCACTGAAAGACATATGTTCTCTTCTACCTGGTGCTTTTCCACTGTGCTCTAAGCCTGTATATAATGCTGCTCCCTCTCCACAATGGAGAAGAGACTTCCGGCAGGAGCATCAGGGAAACAGGCCAGCTTCCCGGCCTGTGTTCCAGAGCCTGCAGATCGCCTGGGAACTGCACAGAGCTCCCAATCCCGGCGGGAGCCAAGCACCCCAGACTCCAGATCTTCTCTCCCACCAACGAGTCCAGGAAACTAGAGGAGGCTGGGAGTACAGGGAAGTAGCTGTCCCTCAGGCAGCATCAGGTAAACAGGCCGGCTTCCCGGCCTGTGTTCCAGAGCCTGCAGATCGCCTGGGAACTGCACAGAGCTCCCAATCCCGGCGGGAGCATCAGGTAAACAGGCCAGCTTCCCGGCCTGTATTCCATAGACTGCAGATAGCCTGGGAACTGCACAGAGCTCCCAATTCCGGCGGGAGCCATGCACCCCAGACTACAGATCTTCTCTCCCACCAACGAGACTAGGAAACGAGAGGAGGCTGGGAGTACAGGGAAGTAGCTGTCCCTCTGGCAGCATCAGGTAAACAGGCCAGCTTCCCGGCCTGTGTTCCAGAGCCTGCAGATCGCCTGAGAACTGCACAGAGCTCCCAATCCCGGCGGGAGCCAAGCACCCCAGACTCCAGATCTTCTCTCCCACCAAAGAGACCAGGAAACTACAGGAGCCAGGGAGACCAGGGGAGTAGCTGTTCTGGATCAGGTACAACAGGACCCAGCATAGGGTCCAGGGGACCAGGTAGGAGGCTAAGCGCCCCAGATTCCTGTTCTTCTTCTCTACCCACGGACCAGCATTTGGACAAGGTATAGAAGAACCACCAGATTACTGGACTTACTAGCACCCACCAAAAGGGAACACTGGTCCCCAGACCAGGAAGGGGCTCTTTCTGCACCCACTAGAAAAAGAGATGGGAAAGAGACAATACAAAAACACAGTCAGCAACAGAAAAACAAATATGACACCGCCAGATTCTAGAGACTCCACACCAGCAAGACCCCAATATTCCAACGCGAAGGAAGCAGAAGAGAACGACCTTAAAAGCACTTTCATGAAAATGATAGAGGCCCTAAAAGAGGATATTGGAAAATCCCTCAAAGAAATGGAAGAAAAAACAAACCGAAAAATGCAAGAAATGGAAGAAAAAACAAACCAAAAAAGGCACGAAATGGAAGAAGAAATGAAGCAAAAAATGCAAGCAATGGAAGAAAAAGCAAAGCAAACAATGCAAGAATTAGAAGAAGAAACAAACCAAAAACGGCAGGAAATGGAAGAAGAAACAAAGCAAAAAATGCAAGAAATGGTAGAAAAAAACAAAGCAAAAAATGAAAAAAATGGAGGAAGAAACAAACCAAAAAAGGCAGGAAATGGAAGAAGAAACAAAGCACAAAATGCGAGAAATGGAACAAAAAGCAAACCAAAAAATGCAAGAAATGGAATAAAGAACAAACCAAAAAATTCATAAAAGGCAACAAACAGACGAACAGATAAACAGAAAATTGCAAGAAGCAATGCAAACGCGGCAAGGGTTGAAAACTGAAATAGAGACACTAATAAAAACACAATGTGAAGAAAGGCAGAAAATAGAAAAGCTGGACAAACAGTCAGGCACTACCAATACAAGCATTACCAACAGAATAGAAGAGATGGAAGAGAGAATCTCAAGTGTTGAAGATACATTAGGAGAAATGGATTTATCAACCAAAGAAAACCTTAAATCCAACAAATCCTTAACACAAAACATCCAGGAATTATGGGACACCATGAAAAGACCAAACCTAAGAATAATAGGTATAGAAGAAGGAGAAGAAATCCACCTCAAAGGGGCAGAAGGCATATTCAACAAAATCATAGAAGAAAATTTTCCCAACCTTAAGAAAGACATGCCAATGAAGGTACAAGAAGCCTACAGAACACCAAATAGAGTGGACCACAAAAAAAATCCCCTCGCCACATAATAATCAAGACCCCAAACATACAGAATAAAGAAAGAATATTAAGAGCAGCTACGGAAAAAGGTCAAGTAACATATAAAGGCAGACCTATCAGAATTACACCTGATTTCTCCATGGAAACTCTGAAAGCCAGAAGGTCCTGGATAGATATTCTACCTACACTAAGAGACCATGGATGCCAGCCCAGACTACTATACCCGGCAAAGCTCTCAATCACTATAGACGGAGACAACAAGATATTCCATGACAAAACTAGATTCAACCAATATGTGTCCACTAACCCAGCCCTACAGAAAATTTTGGAAGGAAAACTCCAACCCAAGGAAGCTAACTACAACCAGAAAAACATAAGCATTAGAGAATCCCTCTCTACCAACAGCCAAAAGAACAAAGGGGTGAAATTCCACACATAATTCCACCAACAACAACCATCGCAAATTGAAGAAGGATGAGCAATCAATGGTCATTAATATCCCTCAATATTAACGGCCTTAACTCACCCATTAAAAGACACAGACTAGCAGAATGGATTCGAAGACAGAACCCTTCCTTCTGCTGCATACAAGAAACACACCTCACCCTCAAAGACAGGTATTACCTGAGAGTTAAAGGTTGGGAAAAAATTTTTTCAATCAAATGTACCCAAGAAACAAGCAGGGGTAGCAATCCTAATATCTAACAAACTAGACTTTAAAATAAAATCACTCAAAAGAGATGAAGGAGGTCATTACATACTCATCAGAGGTGAAACCCACCAAGATGAAGTGTCTATCCTGAAAATTTATGCCCCCAATACAAAGGCATCCACATTCGTTAAAGAAACATTATTAGAACTTAAATCTCATCTAAAGCCCCACACAGTTATAGTGGGAGATTTCAACACACCACTCTCACCACTAGACAAGAATACCAGACAGAAACTCAACAAAGAAGCAAAAGGTCTAATAGAAGTAATGACCCAACTGGGATTAACAGATATCTATAGAACATTTCATCCACATAAAAAAGAATATACCTTCTTCTCACCACCACATGGAACCTTCTCAAAAATCGACCACATACTTGGCAAAATATCAAACCTCAGCAGCTACAAAAAAATTGGAAGAACTCCATGCATCTTATCAGACCACCATGCCTTAAAATTAGAATTCAACAACAACACAAATTGCAGAAAACCTACAAACTCATGGAAATTGAATAATGCTCAACTGCCCCATCCCTGGGTCAAAGAGGAAATAAAAAAAGAAATTAAAGACTTCCTCGAATTCAATGAGAATGAAGACACAACATACCCAAACCTATGGGACACTTTGAAAGCAGTGCTACGGGGGAAGTTCATAGCACTAAGTGCTCACATGAAGAAACAGGAAAACAGTTATACCAGAGAATTAACATCACAGCTAAAAGCTCTAGAACACAAAGAAGCAAACTCCCCCAAGGAGGAGTAGATGCCAGGAAATAATCAAATTGAGGGCTGAAATCAACAAAGTAGAAACCAGGAAAACAATACAAAGAATCAATGCAACGAAGAGTTGGTTCTTTGAGAAAATCAACAAGATAGACAAACCTTTGTCCAAACTTACCAAACAGCAGAGAGTGAACACGCAAATTAACAAAATCAGAAATGAAAAGGGGGACATAACAACAGACTCTGAGGAAATCCAGAGAATCATTAGGTCATACTTAGAAAACCTGTACTCCACAAAATTCGAAAATTTAAAGGAAATGGATGACTTCCTGGACAGCTATCATTTGCCAAAACTAAATCAAGAACATATAAGCAAATTAAATAGACCTATAACCCCTATGGAAATAGAAGCTGTCATCAAAATTCTCCCAACCAAAAAAAGTCCAGGTCCAGATGGCCTCAGTGCAGAATTCTACCACAAATTCAAAGAACAGCTTATACCAATTCTTCTCAAAGTGTTCCACACAATAGAAGCAGAAGGGTCTTTGCCAAACTCTTTCTATGAGGCTTCAATAACCTTGATCCCCAAGCCACACAAAGATACAACCAAGAAAGAGAACTTCAGACCAATATCCCTCATGAACATTGATGCAAAAATACTCAATAAAATACTGGCAAATCGGATCCAAGAACACATCAAAACAATCATTCACCATGATCAAGTAGGTTTCATCCCAGGGATGCAGGGATGGTTCAACATACGAAAATCCATCAACGTAATCCACCATATAAACAAGCTGAAAAACAAAAATCACATGATCATCTCACTAGATGCTGAAAAAGCCTTTGACAAAATCCAACACCCCTTCATGATAAAGGTCTTGGAGAGATCTGGGATAACAGGGACATACTTAAACATAATAAAAGCCATATACAGTAAACCAACAGCCAACATCAAACTAAATGGACAGAAACTCAACGCAATTCCTCTAAAATCAGGAACAAAACAAGGCTGTCCACTCTCTCCATACCTTTTCAACATGGTACTTGAAGTTCTAGCTATTGCCATACGACAACAAAGGGGGATCAAGGGGATACAAATTGGGAAGGAAGAAGTCAAACTTTCACTGTTTGCAGACGATATGATAGTTTACATCAATGACCCAAAGAACTCTACCAGGGAACTCTTACAGCTGATTAACACCTTCAGCAAAGTGGCAGGTTACAAGATCAACTCAAGAAAGTCAGTCGCCCTACTATATACAGATGATAAAAGGGCTGAAAGAGAAATCAGAGAAACATCACCCTTTACAATTGCCACAAACAACATAAAATACCTTGGGGTAACGCTAACCAAACAAGTAAAAGACCTGTATCGTAGGAACTTTGAATCTTTAAAGAAAGAAATTAAAGAAGCCCTCAGAAAATGGAAAGATCTCCCATGCTCTTGGATAGGTAGGATCAATGTAGTAAAAATGGCAATCCTGCCAAAAGCAATCTACAGATTCAATGCTATCCCCATTAAAATCCCAGCACAATTCTTCACAGACCTTGAAAGAACAATAATCAATTTTGTATGGAAAAACAAAAGACCCAGGAGAGCCAAAACAACCCTGTTCTACAAGGCAACGTCCGGAGGCATCACTATCCCTGACCTCAAGCTCTATTACAGAGCTATAGTCCTGAAAACAGCTTGGTATTGGCACAAAAATAGACAGGCAGACCAATGGAATCGAATTGAAAATCCGGGTATTAACCCACACACGTATGAACATCTGATCTTTGACAAAGAAGCTAAAAATATACAATGGAATAAAGAAAGCATCTTCAACAAATGGTGCTGGCATAATTGGAGACTGGCATGTAGAAGAATGCGGATCGATCCATGTTTATCGCCATGCACAAAACTTACGTCCAAATGGATCAAAGACCTCAACATAAATCCAGCCACACTGAACTTCTTAGAAGAGAAAGTGGGTGGTACCCTTGAACGAATTGGTACAGGAGACAGCTTCCTGAACATAACACCAGTAGCACAGACAGTGAGATCAACAATTAATAAATGGGACCTACTGAAACTGAGAAGCTTCTGTAAGGCAAAGAACACAGTCAGCAAGACAAAAAGGCAGCCCACAGAATGTGAAAAAATATTCACTAATCCCACATCTGACAGAGGGTTGATCTCCAAAATTTACAAAGAACTCAAGAAGCAAGTCTCCAAAACACCAAAGGACCCTATTAAAAAGTGGGCTGCAGAACTAAATAGAGAGTTTTCAATAGAGGAGTCTAAAATGGCTGAGAGGCACTTGAGAAAGTGCTCAACATCCTTAGCCATCCGGGAAATGCAAATCAAAGCAACTCTGAGATACCATCTCACTCCTGTCAGAATGGCTAAAATCAAAAACACCAATGACAATTTATGCTGGAGAGGATGTGGTGAAAGGGGGACACTCCTCCATTGCTGGTGGGAGTGCCAACTGGTTCAGCCACTTTGGAAATCAGTATGGAGATTCCTCAGAAAAATGGGAATAAACCTACCACAAGACCCAGCAACTGCACTCTTAGGCATATATCCAAAAGATGCCCATTCATATAACAAAGATGTGTGTTCCACTATGTTCATAGCAGCTTTATTTGTAATAGCCAGAACTTGGAAGCAACCTAGATGTCCCTCACCCGAAGAGTGGATAGAGAAAATGTGGTACATCTACACAATGGAGTACTATTCAGCAGAAAAAAATAATGGAATCATGAGATTCGCAGGCAAATGGATGACACTAGAAGAAACCATCCTGAGTGAGGTAACCCAGTCACAAAAAGAGAAACATGGCATGTACTCTCTCATATATGGATTTTAGACATAGGTCTGGGGAGTGCCAGCCTACAATCCTATGGCCAGAGAGTCTGGGAAACAGAAACTACATTTAGTGGCTGGTTAAGTACTGAGCTGAACTCAAGAAAGCCAGTATCAGAGAGGGAGGACTGATGATCAAAGGGATTAAGACTGGGCTGGTTTAACCCCCAGAAACAGCTGACCAGACAAAGGTTAACTCTTGAATCCCAGGCATCAGCCTGGGAATCCAGCATGGGACTGATCAAGACCCCCTGAATCTGGGTGTCAGTGAGGAGGCCTAGGTAATCTATTGAGCCTGGGGCAGCAGATCAGTACTCATACCAAGTATACACACGGACTTTGGACTCCCATAGAACAATGTGAGATGCACTCTCACCCTGAACTCTTGGGGAAGGGTATAGGCCCTGCCCTATATGAAATGACAGACTATGGACACCCCCATGGAGGGCCTCACCCTCCCTGGTTTAATGAGGGGATAACGGGGGGGGATGGGGGGAGGGCACGGAAGGAGGGGAGGGAAAGGGAGAGGGACCTCGTACTGACTTGTGAAGCAACCTTGTTTCTTATCTAAATTTTAAATGGAAAAAAATATTAATAAAAAAAGAGTAAAAAAAAAGAGTGTAACTCTGAATTTCTAAAATGGCGAGATGATGAGGGGCACAAATAACATTTTACTACTCAAGATGTAATTACAACTGGTTTCTTTAAGAAATTCTGGTAACTGTAATCCAGAAGATTGAACAGGACAGGGTCATTTTTAGCTGGGGCCATTGTGGCTAAACCTCCACCCACACAGCCTAGTCCAATCACATGGAAGTCAGAACAACACTTGTGGGTAGACCAATGGCCCCTTTCTAAAATAAAATTGGAGACTACTCATCAGCTGGTACAAGAGAAATTGGGGGCTGTGAATGAAATGAGACTTTCAGAGCAAGAACTGAGTATAAACAGATGACAGTCTCTTGATTTTGTTTTCTTCTGTCTTACATCAATGGTTTCTTCATATAATACAGAAATTCTGAATTTTATTTTAAAAACATTCTTATAGGAAATGATCCAATTCCAACCCCAAAGCCAGCTTCAGTTTATGTTAATTGGAACCAGAAGAACATTAGAAAGAAAACAGTAATAGATATTATAAGGATGTATATTAAGAAAATTAGACAGTGGTACCAAACACTAGATTCTTCTAGTTTGGTTGTTCTTTAGGTAGTCATCCTCTCTTCTTTAGGTATCCACACATCCCATATCTTATTGCTGTTTGGAAATGGGTTTTCATAAGAAAACAAAACACTCCCCTTTCCTTGTATGAGATATCCTTACTCATTGTAGAATATGACTTTGTGGATGAGCTGTCATCTTTCTACCTCCCAAAGAATCTCCTGTTCGGTTCTATTCTTGGTCAATTTTGATGTAATCCAAAGAATTTATTCTCCTGTAGAATCAGAAGCAAACCCTCTTCCACATTATAATACATAAAACTGAGGTCATAACATCCTTGAAATACACTTGCTGGTTTAGTTCATAAGATTTTTCTGTAGTCCAGTGGCTTTCTGCTGGTGTATGTCCTTTCTCATAAGCATTAAGAAAGTTCAGTGATAGCAAAGCATTATATAATCTGTGTTTGGTGGTATTTGTTCCTCCTTACTGTTTATGAAGCATTTCTTTTAAAGTTTAGTTAGATCTTTCAACTACTGCTTGTCCTGTAAGATTGTAAGTTATACCAGTTTTGTATTTTATTTGTATTTTATGTTATCATATTTGAAAACCTAATGTAATTTTCTGAACACATCCATCACCTATAAGTTGTGTGTTATAACAGAATCAGACTTTTCAGAGCTGATGGCAGTAGTCGATTGGAAGATTGAAAATGTGTCTATGGTATATTGCACTTAGTTTAAACTTCCAAATTCTGGAAAGTGAAATTGATCCATTTTCTAAACCTCATTTTTGCAAAGAATTTAGGGATTATTGCCTGGTGTTAATGTAGTTTGATTATAGCATGAACAGGTGGGGCAGTTTCTTAAGATTACCTGGATTTTTCCAAGTGACAGAAAATTCTTCTTCAAGCCTTTGCTATTAAAGTGGTGTTTCTTAGGAAATTCTGAAACTTGCAACACACTTTCTATTAATAAAGTCAATCTCATCATTGCCTTGTGCTAGAGGACCTGGTAGACCCATATGGGATCTGATGTGTGCTATATATATATATATAGGATGAATTCTATATCTGTTGGTTTCCTGTAATTGTACAAGGAGGTAAATTCTATATCATCAGGATCAAATTCTACAGTCTCAATTTGTAAAAGGACTCGAGAATCTGTAATTAAATTTAGAGGCTATGTAAAAATTTAAATACCATGAGAATTGTTTACAGCTTTGCCTTTTGTACAATGTTGTAAGGGCTTTTAACTAATTTACTTATATTTTCTGATTTATAACCTGCCCTAATTGCCTAGTTTGCATCAGGGTAGAATGTAAGAAATCCAGGGACAGGCACTTTTCTTCCAATACATGGAAAATATCCAAAACTGTATTCTTTATGAATTAGATTCTCTCTGTTTTGGGATAATTGGTGCTAATCACTCGCAAAAAGTTACTGCAAGCCCTTTGCTAATAAATTTTCTCCTGAAAGACAGACAATAAAAAACACAGTCTGAAGAAATGGTGGAAATAGAAAAGCTGGGCAAACGGTCAGATACTACAGATGCAATTATAACAAACAAAATACAAGAGATGGAAGACAGAATCTCATGTGTTGAAGATATACTAGGCAAAATAGATTCATCAACCAAAAATATTAAGGCAAACAAATCCCTAATACAAAATATCCAGGAAATATGGAACACAGTAAAAATACCAAATCTAAGAATAATAGGTACGGAAGAAGGTGAAGAAATCCACATCAAATGGGGCAGAAAACATATTCAAAAAATCATAGAAAAATACATTCCCAACTTGAAGAAAGGCATGCCAATGAAAGTATAAGCCTAGAGAACACGAAATAGAGTGGATTACAAAAGGAAATAGCCTCACCAGATAACAGAAAAAACCCTGAACATACAGAATAAAGAAAGGATATTAAGATCAGCAACTGAAAAGGGCCAAGTAATATAAAAAGGCAAACCTATCAAAATCACACCTGACTTCTCCATGGAAACTCTGAAAGCCAGAAGATACTGAACAGATATTCTACCAACACTAAGAGACCATGGATGCCAGCCCAGACTGCTATAATAAGCAAAGCTTTCAATCACCACAGATGGCGATGTCATCTCATTATTGAGTCACTTAAATCAATGTTGAGGTCTAAGGGCAGCTCCCCAGGGGAGAATCGTGTGACTTCATCTCATTATTTAGTCACTTAAAACAATGACGATTTCAATGGGCTGCTCTCCATGGGTGAATTGTGAGATGTCATCTCATTATTTAGTCACTTATATCAATGATGTGGTCTATGGACTTCTCCACAGGGGTGAATCATGTGACATTATCTTTCTATTTACACAGTTTAATCAATGTCAATGGCCATCTCCCCAGAAATGAATTTTGGGATGTCATCTCCTTATTCAGTTACTTAAATCAATCATGCAATCTACGGCCATAATCCTATGTGTGAATGGTGCAACGTCATCTCATTCTTTAATCACTTAAACCAATATGAGAGTCTAGCCAGGAGCGAGTCATATGATGTCACCTCATTATTTACTCACTTATATCAGTGATGAGCTCTATGGGTGCCTATACAGGGGTGAAGACTACATTGTCATCCTGTTATTAGCCACTTAAATCAATGATGATTTCTATGGCTGTCTTCTCATAGGTGAATCCTGCGATGTCATCACAGTATTTAGTATCTTAAATCAATAAGGGTGGCAAGCCAGTGGTGAATCATGCGATGGCATCTCATTAATAAGTCACTTAAATAAAAAATGAGGTCGATGGGCAATTCCCCAGGGTGAATCATGTGACATCATTGTTGGGGACTAGCCCCCACAGGGTCTCTGAGTTGTTTATCAGTTGATGGCCACAGGTACATTCTGTTTTCTAGTTCTAGCTTACTGCCCATACATTGTCCCTCTGACATCAACATCTAGCTAAAGGAAAACATGCTCCCTTCGACCTGGGTTTTTCTACTGTCTTATAAGACTATATATAAGACTACTCCCTCCTACGAGAGAGACCTCTTAGCACTTGCAAAATAGTACAAACAGCTGGACACCTGGTCTTTCTTTTCCTGATCAGATTTGATTGTGATGCAGGAACCGCATGTCATCTCATTATTTATACATTTAAACAATGATGAGGTCTACGGACACCTCCCCAGGGATGAATCATGTGACATCATCTCATTATTTAGTAACTTATATCAATGATGATGTCTATAGGCTTCTCTCCAGGGGTGAATCATATGATTTTATCTCATTATTCAGTCACATAAATCAGTAATGAGTTCTATGGGTGGCTCCACAAGGGTGAATTATGTGATGTCTTCGCATTATTTAGTAACTTAAACCAACAATGAGGTGTATGGCCATCTTCCCCAGGATGAAACATGTAACCTCATTTCTTTATTTAGTAACTTAAATCATGATCAGGTCTAAGTGTGCCTCCCCAGAGGTGAATCATGTAACCTCAGCTCATTATTTAGTCAC
>NW_024434633.1:0-36659 GCF_017639785.1 Mesocricetus auratus | reverse complement strand
GCCAGCAAGAACGACGCAGAACACTCGGATCCTTCTGCAGTAAAGCTTTAATGCATCTTGAGAGATAGATGATCAGCTTCTTAGAGGGAGACCCCAAGCTAAGAAACCCAGCCCCTTATATAAGCCTAGGAGCTCCGAGTGAGATGTGTAGAGCCGGGATTGGTGGTTTGCACATCACCCCAGATGACGTCACGGGAGAGGCACAGTTTAAACGGTTAACTCCAACTGACAGCGACAGTTAACTCCAACTGACAGCACAGTTAACTCCAACTGACAGCGACAGTTAACTCCAACTGACAGCGACAGTTAACTCCAACTGACAGCGACAGTTAACTCCAACTGACAGCGACAGTTAACTCCAACTGACAGTGGATGTCAGCGCCATCTTCTAACGGCAATAGCGATAGCGAGGGCGGCTCCTCACATCTCCCCTATTCATTTATTTTTGAAGCAATAGGACACCCACAACTTTGGAGTGGAGATAGAGGTCAAATCCCCATGTGCAAATTCGGAACATGTACAAAGCTCCTCTCCAGGGTCTTATCCCCAGAGGAAGTCCTGACCAGTCCGATGTCTTTTTTCTGGGGGAAGGAGATCATGACATAGAACCTTCATGCAAGATGACTTATCTCCCAGGAGAAAGTCGTTATACCGCAGACCTCTCCTGTGCAGTGCTTAGCCTTGCAACTCCTTGGGCTGCTGAAGCCTACCCACTCTATCCCGTGCAATGAGACTAGCCTCGTGGGGTGCAAGAGCTGGGAGGCCAGCGACCTATTGCTTTAACATGGTTAACCAAATGTCAGGGGATGCTCCGTGTTCTAAGGCAGCAAGTGCTTGTGCCACCACCACTTTGTCTCTTTTGTTTGGGCTCTGAGCGTACACACCATCCAAAGCATCAACACTATTCCACAGCAGAGAACTAGGCTAAATGATCCTACCCCCACCCATTCCTTAAAATAAGAAAATGCAGATGAAATCCAGGAGGAGAGGCCTTCCATCAGAGAAAGATCCAGATGCGTCGAATTCACTTGCAGGATCGCCATTCTCAACTCACGGAGTGTCTGCTCAAACTCAAAAGTCCAATTCTGTAATAAATGTTGAGACAGAGCTTGTGACAGGTTAGCTGCTCTTGTAAAATTCTCATATTGTACTGAAGTGACACAAAGGCCAGGCAACTTTTGTTCACATCCCAATTGGGCCATCTGCCACAATATATCCAATTGTTCCTGAACCAAATTAATCTGTTGGTTTACCAACATCAGGCCTCCTTGTATCTGAGAATTGGCAGTGGCCTGTTTATCTAGGACCATGGTCACAGTGGCCTATAGTTCATTAATGGTTTGAGTTGTCTGCACAGTGGCAGAAAGTGCAAGGGCCGAGGCGGTAACCGAAGCAGTAACCGCGGCGGTGGCTATCAGGCCCACAATAATAGCAGAGATCCCAAAATCTCGCTTTTCCCTAAACAAACTCAAATTACTTGGCGTCTCAACAGGAACTGGAATAAATCGAGGCATGCGCATTACCAAAGCAAAAGGGTGCTTAATAGCATCCCAGCATAATGCATAAAAACAATTCTAAGCAGAGCAATTTATTTCTTTCTGATTCTTACCTAAGGTATCATTACTCACAACCCAAATAAAGGGCAGCTGAATAATTAGTTCTCTTAAAAGGGGTATACTTAACATTGGAGGAGGACCAATCAGATGATCCAGAGCTCTGTCCCTCACTCAGACTGTTGCCTAATGCCCCTTTCCAATCAAAAGTAATCTGTCCCTTCTCACTATCATAGGAGAAAGATCAGTACAGCTTCCATTAATTCAAAAGGATTAGCATTAGATCTTTCTGGATCCATATGAATAAAATTATCCTTTAATGAAGAAATCACAGTAAAGCACAAGCTTCCTACTAATGACAAGGTTCTCTCATCCTGAAAACTCTGTATCTGAGGATCTAAAGGCAAAAAGGCAAGCCCCAACTCTCTATTAGTTGTGAAAAATCTAGGGAACACCTGGGCATTCTGCATCACTGGCATCGGTAGGGGGAAGGTAGACATGATGGCCCACCGTAACTCTCCCATCATACTAGGAACCATCATCCCGAGTAGGAGAGTCTTCATCACCCACTTGGCCTCCATCCTTCTTATTCTGGAGTTGTGAAGGAGCTCTTCGAGTGAGTCTTTCAGGGATCCACAGGGGGTTTTCTTCCTCCTGTGGAAAAACACACACAGCTCCCCTGGATCTTATAAGAATAGGATCCGGGCCTTTCCAGAGATCAGTCAAGACATCTTTCCATTTTACCATTTCTTTTGGCCTATCAGGCTCTAAACTGTGGCGATCAGCCGCAGTGTGGCCTTGGGCATCAGAGTTCAAGAAATTAAGGGTAAAAAGTGCCATGGATACAGCAACTCTTGGTACCGAGGGTAGAACATCCTCAATACTCCCCTTTTGTTTAATCAGATATGATTTGAGTGTACGATGGGCACGTTCCACAATGCCCTGTCCTTGAGGGTTATAAGGTAGGCCAGTTAGATGGGTAACATCCATTTGCCGACAAAACTGTCGGAATTTTTGAGAGGTATATGCTGGTCCATTGTCTGTTTTTAAAATTCTGGGTTTTCCTCAAGCACTCCAGGCCTCAAGGCAATGTTGAATCACATATGAGGCCTTTTCCCCTGTTAGGGGTGTGGCAAACATTACGCCAGAACAGGTGTCAACAGAAACATGAACATATTGAAGCCTTCCAAAAGAGGGAATATGAGTAACATCCATCTGCCACATCTGCAATGGTCTAATGCCACGTGGGTTTATTCCCATGTGGGGAGTAGGTAAGAATTCGCAGCAATTCTGGCATTGAGTAACAATTTCCTAGCCTCTTTCCTGGATAGAGCAAAACGACGGCGCAAGGTCTCAGCCGTCACATGAAAGCGCTTATGGAATTCTTTTGCTGCTTGTGCATGGGTAGACAAGGCAGCGGCCACCAGCTTTGTAGCCTTGTCCGCTAAGTCATTCCCTAAGGACATGGGACCTGGGAGTCCAGAATGTGCTCGGACATGGGTAATGAAAACAGGAAATCTCCTATTTAACAAGGCAGCTTGTATCTTCTGAAAGATGTTAGCAACTCTGCTGGAGGATCTTATTATTCCAGCTATCTCAAGGAGATTAACTGCATTAACCACATAAGAGGAATCTGATACAATATTGAGGGGTCCTGGAAAAGCCTCAAGAACCTCCAGTACTATCAGACATTCTACAACTTGAGGTGAAGTTTCATTATATTGTTTAGATATAACCCTATCCTTGACCACATAAGCTCCCATACCAGTTTTTGATCCATCAGTGTACACCACAGTCCCATCTGGGAGTGGGTCTTTAGCTGTCACTTGTGGAAACACTATAGCCTGGTTTAGGGCAAACTGTAAAATTGGATGCTTTGGAAAATGATTATCAATTTGTCCTGAAAAGGAAGTAACTAAAACTGCCCAATCACTAGATGTGGCTGCCAAGGTCTGAACTTGTGCAGCAGTATAAGGCACAATCAAGGAATCAGGATCCCTGCCAAAATGTGTAACAGCTGCTTTTATTCCGCTAAGCGCGAGCTGTGCAACAGCATCAGGGTACCAGTCAATAATCTTAGCAGGGGAAGCATTTGGATGAATCCAAAGTAATGGTCCATGTTGCCACAGGACTGCAGTTGGCAATTGAGCTGTCTTAAAAACACACAGATTAAAAGGTAGTGACTCCTCAATACGTTGTAATTGTGCTTCCTGTAAGGCCTCTTCCACCATCTGTAAGGCTCGGTGGGCGGCAGGGGTAAATTTTCTGGGTGAGGAGATATGAGGCTCACCCTCCAGGAGATCGAAGAGGGGTTTTAGATCAGCAGATGGAATTTTTAAAAAGGGCCTCAACCAATTTATATCTCCCAGAAGTTTCTGAAAATCATTTAATGTTTGTAAGTGGTCTTTGCGAATTTCTATTTTCTGAGGAACTATATTTTTGGGAGTAATCTTTGAGCCCAAAAAGAGGCCTGTATCTGCAATTTGAACCTTTTCTGAGGCAATCTCTAATCCCCACTGTTTTAATTCAGCCACCAGCATGGGAAAAGCCTTTTGTAAAACATCTAACTCTTTGTGACAAATAAGAATATCGTCCATATAATGGATAACGATTAAAGATGTAAATTGCTTCCTAATTGGCTCCAAAGCCTCCTGCACATATAGCTGACATATTGTTGGGCTATTGGCCATGCCTTGCGGCAGTACCTTCCACTGAAATCTCTTGTCTGGTTCCATATGATTAAGAGAAGGGATAGTGAAGGCAAACCTTGGTCTATCCCGTGGGTAAAGTGGAATAGAGAAGAAACAATCCTTAATATCTATAATAATAAGCTTCCAATCTTGAGGAAGTGCAGAAAGCAAAGGAAGGCCTCTTTGAACAGGGCCAAAAAGATGCATCTGATTGTTAATGGCCCGCAGGTCGTGGAGTAATCTCCACTTCCCAGATTTCTTCTTAATAACAAAAATTGGTGTATTCCATGGGGAGGTAGAAGGCTCTAGATGCCCCAGCCGTTCCTGTTCTTGCACTAATCTTGTGACAGCCTCTAATTTTTCAGAGGATAGAGGCCATTGAGAGACCCATAACGGCTCCTCTGTTTTCCATGGTATGGGTCGTGAAGCCTCAACGGCCCCTAAATAAAACCCAGTCCTTTTCTACCCCGATTTCCGTGTTGTGTAATGGGTTTTATTCTGCCTTGTTCTTGCCTACCCAAGCCTCTACCATTTGTATACCCCATCTTTGCCATAATGGCTGATGCCTGGGGGAGTATTCATTAGTTAGGGTCATGCCCATGGCTTGTAACACATCCCGTCCCCATAAATTTACAGGGAGTGGCAACACATAGGGGGTAAAACATCCCTGTTTGCCCTCAGCATTCCGCCAGGTTAAGGCTGAGGCACTGATGGCAGGAGAGGACTGGTATCCAAGACCTTGTAGAGAATGAGATGAAACAACAGTGGGCCAAGACTTCGGCCACCAATGGAGTGAAATAATGCTTTTGTCTGCTCCCGAATCCATTATCCCTTCAAATTCTTTTCCATTAATTAACAATTTTATTGTAGGTCTCTCATTTAGGGGTATAGCCAGATAGGCTGAATCACTTCCAGAAGATCCCATAGCCCTTTTTGTAAAGTGTAGGTTTCTCCATCCCCGAGGGAGGGCAGCAACACCAGTTGTGCAATTCTATCTCCCTGCTTTATAGAAAATACACCCCGAGGGCTAGAACAGAGAACTTGAATCTCCTCTTTATGATACGGGTCAACAATTCCAGGATATATAATGAGTCCCTGTAAAGTTAAGGAGCCACGGCCCAGAATAAGCCCAATGGTGGCAGGGGGCAAAGGTCCAGGGGAATGGACTGGGACCGGTTGAACATTCATTTGGGGCATGAGTAAGAAGTCGGAGGCGGCACGCAAGTCCATTCCGGAGGTTCCTCGGAAACCTCTACTTCCTCTTGATTGCTTTTCTGAAATTGGTTCCCATATTTCTGAGGGCCCTGGGACCATGGGCCCCGTGACCCGTTTTTTGATTGGGGTACCTTGGATTCTTCAATAGGGGGCAGAAGCCTCCCTTTACATCCCGGACTGACCTGCATTCGCTAGCCCTATGATAACCTTTACCACAACGATGGCAAAGCTTCGATTCTCTTGTTCTTTCAGGGGCTTGACAATCTTTCTTAAGGTGCCCCATTCTCCCACAATTAAAACAAGCTTTTCGATTAGATAAATCTCTATACCTGTGCGTTTGTAAAATGGCGGCAGCTAGTCCTGCATTGGTTAGGGGTCCCCCAGCTCCCTGCACACTCTGAGCCAATCTTGTAAACCTTTGCTTTTGCGAGGGGCGATAGCCGCCGACATTCCTGGGTTGCTTGTTCATAGACAAGTTGCTCAATCAGGGGCATAGCTTGTTCTGAATCACCAAAGATGCGACTGGCGGCCTCTGTCATTCTGGCCACAAAGTCTGAAAATGGCTCTTGGGGTCCTTGGACAATCTTTGTAAGGTGTCCACTGGACTCTCCCTTTTGTGAGGGCCTTCCATGCTTTAATAGCGGCGGCCGACACCTGACCATAGACACCCCAGATGTAGTTGGTTTGATTAAGGGCATGTTGACCCTGACCTGTCAGCATTTCAAATGTCCACTGCCTCTGATTCTCATCTTCAGCCGTGGCATTAACTCTAGCTTGTGCCTGGGCTGCATCATACCAGAGAGCCTTCCATTCCATGTATTGTCCCATGTTGGGAAGCACTGCTTTCACTGTCGTCTGCCAGTCAGTGGGAGTCATGGCAAAATTAGCAAGCCTTTCCACCTGTAATGTGGTAAAGTTAGCATTGACCCCATAATTACGAACGGATTCGGCCAATTCTTTGATTTGATTGTAATCTACAGGGGTATGTACTCTTCCGCCTTCCACATTCTCGAATACTGGAAAAGCCACTTGTATTTTTCTCCGTTCCTCTAAAGGTAAAAAGGAGTCAGTACCAGTATTCAGCCGAAGCTCATATTGCGGAGGCGCTGAGGGGCGTGAGCCCGCCGGATTTATAGGCGGTGGCCTCACATTCATTTTTGTTTTCAGTGGCCGGTGTCTATCAGGGTGATATCTTTCTTCCTCATACCGTGCCACCTCCTCCTCTAGACCACCTTCTTCGCTAGAATACAGAGTGTCAGAATCAGAATTATCTAGCTCCAAGGCTTCTAGCTCTACTGTAGGGTATAGACTAGATTCTGGCTTTTTCTTTTTCTTAGATTTGTTAGGGGGTGAATGATCACTCCCTTCTTTCTCTCCCTTTCTTAACTTCTTGGGAGGGCCTTTTTTCTTAGACATGTCTTTCCTTTTGCGAGCTCCCATTCTCTCACTCCGTTCAGTTTCTGACATGCTATCCTGAACTTCCTCTAAGGTTCCCTGACTTTCTATTATAGCAGGGTGACAGGCCTCATCCTCCAAGCAGTTTTTAACTAGCTTCCAAATGGCTTTGGTACCTAAGTGGAGATCTCCTTCTGCATGCTTCCTGTCTAGTTCTTACCTAGCTTGTTCCATGAGGCCACAGTGAGGGACCCGGAACAAGCATACCATGGTGCCACTCTATCTACCTCCTTCACAAAATTTTGAAGTGTTCGTGGTGCAATTTTAAGATCTCTTTGTTTTAGCACAGTCTGTAGGGCAGTAACCACTGACTGTGACAACCCCATCGCGCTGGCGGCTTATCTAAAAACGGCGCTCAACTCCGTTACCAGACTGACAGCACCAGACTGACAGCACCAGACTGACAGCACCAGACTGACAGCACCAGACTGACAGCACCAGACTGACAGCACCAGACTGACAGCACCGTTCTGTCAGCACCAGCCACGATGAAGGAGAAGGACAAACAGGACTAGCACCAAAGCCTCCACTGACCCGTCCCACGGTGATGACAAACTAAGGCCAAAGTCGAGAAAAGGGGTGTTCAGGATAAAGCATACCTCTCTGAACTTACGTCCCTGCAGTTCTGAATCCGCCCCGCTCTCCGAGGGGTCTCTCGCGGCGCCGCGCGATGTCGAGTGAGTTCCCCGGTTTCCCGGGCACCAGATGTCCCGCGCTACCGCTCTCGCCAGCAAGAACGACGAGAACACTCGGACCCTTCTGCAGTAAAGCTTTAATGCATCTTGAGAGATAGATGATCAGACCTCAAACTCAGAGAGATCTGTCTGTCTCTGCCTCCCGAGTGCTGGGATTAAATGCATGTGCCACCAACCTGCACCCTCACCGAGCCCCAGCGGCGCGTGCCCCCACCAGGTTTGCTGGCCCACCATCATCCTGCTCCTCCCTCCCTTTCCCTTAGGCCTCAAGTGCCTGGGTCCAGTGTGCAGGCGCCTGTGGCTTCACAAGTGGGCAATGCGCAGGTGTCGACATTGACGCCTCGGGGACTTTCATGGTGAGGTGCTGGCTTCGGAACACGGATCGCCCCACCTGGGGCCTGTTACCAGGTAGTCAGCTTTAGCTCCTTGCCTTCGGGCAGGTTAGAGTCCTCCTCTGAGCTGCAGGCCAATTCTGTCCCCGGTGTAGCAGGCATGGGGGTCCGTGTCCCGAAGCAGTGGGTGCCCGCCATGATTAGGCGTGCAGGTGGGTGTGGCGTTGGTGGAGGCAGTGCAGTGGAGGCAGTGGTGGTGGCGGTGGAGGTGGGAGGAGAGGTTCGAGGCCCTGACCGGCCTGCGGGCTGTGCTTTGCAACATTCTTCTACAGGAGCATCAGCCACTTGCTTCCAGGGGAAGTGTCCAGGTAGGCGCAGGAAAAAGGTGGCCAGATCGCTTGGGTCACCCTCACAGACAGGGTAGATGCTGTCTGGCCTGTGCTCTGCCGCAGTGCCTGGACCAATCGGATGCTCTACTGGATCATCTCTCACCCTTGGGGCACCCTTGGGGAGCTGTGGATTCCTGCAAATCCACCTTCTCCTTCCTCTCCTTCTCCTCCGCATCCCACCCTTCCACCACCTGGTCCTTTGTCTGGTCCTTCTGCATCCACATCCTCTTCCTAGTCCATGTCCTTCTCCTAGTCCTCCCCCTCTCCCCAGGACATACCCCTCCTCCTGCAGAATCCAGGAAGACATGATGGCTGGAAGCAGGATAGGTGGAGTGTGTGTGTGTGTGTGTGTGTGTGTGAGTGTGTGTGCGTGTGTGTGTGTGTGTAGGTGCACAGGCACAGGTGCGTTTGTGTACGTGTGTTTGTGAGTGCATGGGAGTGTGGTTGTGCCTTGTGTCCTATCTGTACTTCCAGGATGGATGGAAATATTTTTTTGCATTTTGGGGACAGGGTTTCTCTGTATTGTTCTGGAGCCTGTCCTGGATCTTGCTCTGTAGACCAGGCTGTTCTGAAACTCACAGAGATCCGCCTCCCTCTGCCTGACTTGTGCCACCAAAGCCCCACTAGATGGATATCTTGACTCTCCTTTTGGAACTTGAATGCCAGCTCCTGGACTCCCAGTTCTGCCATCACCCCCTCCCACACCCCAGAACAGCCCCACCTCCACCTGTGCCATAGCCAGTAGTGCCATCCATTCTTTCATTGCACACTGCATCCATTCCTCCATCGCATCTATTTCTTGGTGGGAATCGTCGCACTGTTCGGGCGAGAAGGGAGGAGGAGGGGCACGCTGGCCAGCATGGAAGATGCTCCCTTGTCGATGGGTTCTAAGGAACTTGGAACTTGTGTCATGGCACTCTGCCCATGGACGATGGGGACGGAGGTAGGGCAGGTCTCGGGCCAGAATTAACTTGGGCTATGCATCCTCAATTCCTTCACTGGGCCAAACAGTCACACACCCACTGCTCCCTCCATCAACCAAGAGACAAGGACCTCCTCCTGTTCCTTCCCTGGCCTTCTCTGGCTCGGACAGGTACCTTCTCGTGGCTGGACTGACATAAATTAAGGACACCTTTGGGTGGCATGGGAAACCCAGAGCACAGACCTCTCGTGGCTCTGGCTGACCAGTTTCCTGCATAGTTGCACTGCCTTAGTACAACAGTGCCTGACCGGTGAATTCCTCTTGTCTGGGAACTCGGAGGAAGGTCCCATGCTCCTGATTCCAGGTTCATTTTGGACCTTGGTGTTTGTGGTTGGCAACCACTTCAACTGACTCTGTCCCTTCGCCCAAGCCTTGGACCCTCAGGCTGAGCTCAAAAGCCACCAACATCTGTTGATATCTCGCATCCCATCCCACCCATGACTTGCACAGCAACACACAAACACCTGCCCCTGGGGAGCACCAGACAGCACCACAGTGAGTGCGGGCACACATACAAACACTCCCACACAAATACACACACACACAGAGAGGCAGAGACAGAGACAGCAAGAGAAACAGAGAAACCACACTCCTCAAGCATGCACTCAAGGGATCGGTGCCTACACAGGCAGATACACAAGCCTGTAGCATGGGATTCTTAGCTTTGGTGATTCTGGCATCCTCACTCAGGTGTTTCCCCTCCTCGTGGGTTTCCTACCTGCCTGAGGGATCTGAGCCCTGGGTGAATCTCGAACCTTGTCAGGGCTGAGCTGGGTGGGGTGGGGTGATTTGAGGAGGGGCTCTTTCCAAAGTGTGGATGGGGGCGACCTGGCCTGGCCCGCAGGCCTTTAAGGCCCAGAAGTCCCAAAAGCTCATTCCAAAACGCCTACAGCACACAGTATTCCCAAGCAGACTCCCATTCTAGTACTAACTAGGCCTGACCCGGCTTAGCTTCCAAGATCAGAGGAGATTACGCATGTTCAGTGTGTATGGCTTTGAGTAGAGCAGCTGTTCCTGTGGTGCTGCAAGAGCCTGCTGCTGTGCTCGATCGACTGCCAGGGAGCCCATCTAAGCACAGCCCACCAGCCACTGCCTTTCAGCCCGGCTGAAACACCACCCACGTGCACAAGTGCACCTGCCCGCCTGCCTGAAACCTAGTCCCTCCTCAGCCATTTGCCTAGGCCCAGAGCAGCGGCCCAGGGCCATGAGTTGCCAGCCTTGCTTTCCCCTGGACCTACTCTCCTTCCTCTCCCATTGCACATCCTCACCCTCACTGAGCCCCAGCAGCACGTGCACCTACCAGGTTTGCTGGCCCGCCATCATCCTGCTCCTCCCTCCATTTCCCTTCGACTTTGGGTACCTGGGTCCAGTGTGCAGGTGCCTGTGGCTTCACAAGAGGGCAATGCACGGGTGTCGACTTGGATGCCTCGGGGACTTCCATGGCTGGGTGCTGGCTTTGGAACCTGGATCGCCCACCTGGGGCCTGTTGCGAGGTAGCCAGCTTTAGCTCCTTGCCTTCGGGCAGGTTAGAGCCCTCCTCTGAGCTGCAGGCCAATTCTGTCCCCGGTGGAGCAGGCATGGAGGTCAGGGTCCCTGGGCGGTGGGTGCCCGCTGGGATTACAGGATCGGGTGGGTGGTGGCGGTGTTTGTGGCAGTGCAGGGGAGGTGGTGGTGGTGGTGGTTGAGGTGGGAGGAGCGGTTCGAGGCCCTGACCGGCCTGCAGGCTGCGCTTTGCAGCATTCTTCTCCGGGAGCATCTGCCACTGTCTTCCAGGGGAGGTGTCCAGGTAGGTCCAGGAAAAAGGTGGCCAGATCTCTTGGGTCATCCTCACAGACAGGGTATATGCTGTCTGGCCCTTGTCTCCTGTGGTGCCTGGACCAATCGGTTGCTCTGTTCGATCATCTCCCACCATGGGGGCACCCTTGGGGAGCTGTGGATTCCTGCAAATCCTCCTTCTCCTCCCTAGCCTCAGCATCCCACCCTTCCACCACCTGGTCCGTTGTCTGGTCCTCCTCATCCACAACCTCATCCTAGTCCATGTCCTTCACCTTGTCCTCCCCCTCCCCCTCCCGAGGACATCCCCCTCCTCCTGCACAATCCAGGAAGACATGATGGCTGGAAGCAGGATAGTTGGAATTTGTGTGTGTGTGTGTGTGTGTGTGTGTGTAGAGAGAGAGAGAGAGAGAGAGAGAGAATGTCTGTGTGTGTGCACAGGGAAGGGTATGTTTGTGCACATGTGAGTGTTTGTGAGTGCATGGGAGTGTGGTTGTGCCTTGTGTCCTGTCTGTGTGGCCAGGATGGATGGATATCTTTATTCTCTTTTTGGAACTTGAATGCCAGCTCCTGGGCTCCCAGTTCTGCCCCCACCCCTCCCCCACCACAGCACAGCCCCACTTCCACCGCTTGGTGGGAATCGTCGTGCTGTTCAGGCAAGAAGGGAAAAGGAAGGGCACGCTGGCTAGCATGGAAGATGCTCCCTTGTCGATGGGTACTAAGGAACTTGAAACTTGGAACTTGTGTTGTGGCGCTCTGCCCATGGACGGTGGGGGCAGAGGTAGGGCAGGTCTCGGCCAGAATTATCTTGGGCTATGCATCCTCAATTCCTTCACTGGGCCAAGCAGCCACCCACCCACTGCTCCCTCCAACAACCAAGAGCCACAGACCTCTGCCTGTTGCTTCCCCGGCCACCTCTGGCTCTGACAGCGACCTTCTCGCGGCTGGACTGACATAAATTAAGGACACCTTTGGGTGGCATGTTAAACAAACAGCACAGACCTCTCTTGGCTCTGGCTGTCCAGATTCCCTCATAGTTGCACTGGCTTAGTACAACAGTGCCTGGACGGTGAATTCCTCTTGGCTTGGACCTGGAGGGAGGTTCCATGCTCCTGACTCCAAGTCCATCTTTTACCTCGGTGGTTGGCCACCACCTCAACTGACTCCAACCCTGAGTCTAGGACTTGGACCCTCAGGCTGGGCTCAAGAAGCCACCAACAGCTGTTGATATCTGGCATCCCATCCCACCTGGGACTTGCACAGCCACACACAAACCCTGGCCCCAGGGGAGCACCAGACAGCACCACTGGGAGTGTGTGTACACGCGATCGTGAGTGCACACACAAACACACCCCCCACACACAGAGACACACTCACACAGACACACAGACACAACCACAGAGAGAGACACACACACACAGACAGAGAGACAGTGAGAGAAAGAGAGAAACACACTCCTCAAGCTTGCATGCAGTAGATCAGTGCCTACACCGCCAGATACATAAACCTGTAGCATGGGATTCTTAGCATAGGTGTTCCTGGGATCCCCACTTGGGTGTTTCCCCTCCTCGTGGGTTTCCTGCCTGCCTGACAGCTCTGATCGTCGGGACAGAGCAGACATCATTTTCTTGTTCCTTATTTTAGTAGAAATATTTTGAGTTTCTCTGTAGAGTTTGATCCTGGCTGTGGGCCAGTTGTTAAATGCCAGTATTACACTGAAGTATGTCCCTTGTATCTCTAGTTTCTCTAGGACTTTATCATGAAGGGCTGTTGGTTCTTTTAATGGTCTTTTCTGCATCTAATGAGATGAACATGTTTTTTTCTTTAGTCTGTTTATGTGGCGAATTACAGTTTTTTATTTACTTGTTAAGCTATCCATGTATCTCTGGTAAGGAGGAAACTTAATAAGGCAGATAATTTTTTATGTGTTCTTGAACTTGGTTTTCATGTGTTTTATTAAGATGTTTCGCATCTATGTCCTTACCTATAGTCATCTATAATTTTATTTTTTGTTGTTTTTTTGTATGTTTTTGCGTCAGAGTCAAAATGGCTTTGTAAAATAATTAAAATTATTTCTTCAGTTTTTGTTTTGTGAAATAATTTGAGGAGTATTTACATGCCTTCTTCCTTGAAGGTCTGGTAGAATTCCACACCGAATCCATCTGTCCCTGGGCTTTTTTTGGTTGGGAGATTTTAAATTATTGCTTCTGTTTCATTAGAGTTTGTGGGTCTGTTTAAATTGTTTGTTTCATCTTGATTTAACTTTGGTAAGTCATATATATCAAGAAAATAATCCATTTCTTTTCAGCTTCCCAGTTTGGTGAAATAAACATTTGTTCTTATGATTCTCTGAATTTCCTCAGTATCTGATGCATTGTCTCCCTTTTCATTTCTAATTTCATTAATTTGGATCTTTTGGTTAATTTGATAAAGTCTTGTCAATCTTGATTTTTTCCAAGAACCAATTCTTTGTTTCATTGATTCTTGTATTTTTTGTTTCTATTTAATTTATTTCAACCCTAAATTTGATTACTTATTCCCATCTATTCTATTTTGCATATTATTTCTTCTTGCTTTTCTAGAATTTTCAAGTGTGTAATTAAGTTATTAATATGGGATTTCTCCATTTTTATATAAGCATGCTGTGCTATGAAGTTGCCTCTAAGAAATGACTTCTGTGTCTTCTGGGTTTGGGTATATTGTGTTTGCACTTTCATTCATTTCTGGTTTTTGGTTTCCTTCTTGAATTCTGTCTTGACCATATTTTCCTTTAGTAGGGAATTGTTCAGTTTTCATGAGTTTGTATACCTTCTTTTTTTCTTTCTTTTTTTCTTTTATTTTCCAGTTTAAATTTAGATAAGAAACGAGGTTGCTTCACAAGTCAGTTCCAGATCCCTCTCCTATTCCCTCCCCTCCTCCCGTGCCCTCCCCCCAAACTGCCCCCCGTTATCCCCTCATTCCCCCAAGGAGGGTGAGGCCCTCCATGGTGGTGTCCATAGTCTGTCATTTCATATAAGGCAGGGCCTAGACCCTTCCCCAAGAGTTCAGGGTGAGAGTGCACCTCATATTGTTCTATGGGAGTCCAAAGTCCGTGTATACCTTCTTTTATTTATATTGTTTTTGATATGCAACTTTAATCCATGGTCGTCATGGATGCAGGAATGACATTTCATTTTTTATCTGTTGTGTTTTCTGCATTAATATGTGATTGTTTTGGGGAAGACTTCCAAGGACTAATGAGATGTATATTCTCTAGTGTGTAATTTCTACAATAAACAGTTACCTATACCCTCAACAAGTGTGCCTTTTATCATTACAGCAACAACATTATATATCTTCCAATTTGTGCTCTGCAGGCATACTTACCTTAGCCACCCCTCCATGTTTACATTCACGCTACAATAAACAGGCTCCATAGCTTTCACTGGCCATGACAAGAACTGTGAAGAATATGCTGCAATAACTCAAAAATAAACTACTTAAAATTTAAGCAAGTGGACTGATAAGAACAATAAAGAAAAAGTGCAGTACTCTCCCCCCTTCATTACACAACTGAGTATAAGCTGCCCACTCCTTCCCACAGAGCTACAGTATTCTGGTATTGTTTCCTTCTCATGATCATATAAGCACAGATGCCAAAATGGATAAATAATGGTGTGTACACAGTTCAAGAAAAGACAGGAAACTCATATGATTGAAATTGTAGTCACCGTATTCTTTTTTCTTTTCTTGGGAAAATGGCAATAACTATGAAACAAGGCAACAAAGAAATACTGTAGCTAGACTGTTAATATTTGGCATGCCAGGTGAGTTTGGACTTGGTAGTATTATCATCTACACAGTCGCTTTTTGTTGAAGGATCCTAAAGTAGAGGAGTAATTGACCTGATTTCCATTGTATGACTTTGTAAAGGTTACTATTTGAAAATCTTTCGCAAATAAATAAAGTAGGGGCTGATAAAAGTGTATGGTAAAACAGTGACTCTGAAAACAACAGAAAGAGGATGGACTAAGAAGAACAACCTTGGAAGAAGTCAGACTTGGATCATTATCTTGTGAAAAAGGAAGTTTAAGGCTGTGTAAACTTATTGAGTCCTACATATCTGAGGTACACCATTCATTGGTTTGCTAATGTACTACATCTGTGAGCTAGGATCTTTGTTCAATTTCCTCAGTTGTAAAGTAACACACACACACACACACACGCACTCATACACCCTCACACACACACACATACATGAGTTTCTTATGAAAACAAAATAACATAGTAAGTTATATCAAAGCACATTACAAGTGCCATGAACAGAATTGAAATTCAATATAATGAGTTACAAATTGGTGGGTGATAACTTCGGGTTTATGCTGGTGTTTCTGAGTGAATATCCTTCCAGAGATTCTATAGAGGAGATTAATACAAGTGTTGTGGTTGAACTTTGTGATTCATTGTGATTCAATTATTAAAAACAAATATCAATCCTATGGCAGACTAAGAAATAATTTATAGAGCATGTCTCACTGCTGCAGAACTTCTAGTTTCTGATCTCATACACGGTACTTGTCTCTCTTCCACTGATGAATCGATTTTTGCAGAATTCTCAGAGACATTTGACTCTGCAGCCTGGGATGTGATCTCTGATTAGACTGATGGTTCATTCTAGGCCCTCTCTCCAGCCTGAGTTTATGACCTTATCAGAGCATCCCAGCTGCTCCTCTGCACAGGGCACTTGGCTCTCCATTATATGCATCTTAGGGAATGTGGTAACCATAGCAATAAACATCAGGAGACCCAGACTCATCCACAGGCTGACTGACCATTTGACTATCTGTACTGAAAACTACAATTCCTTCCTGTTTTTCTAGTTGAGAAGAGGAAAACATTTCATTTTCTGGTGATAACAGCTTCTTGTTGTCAATCAGTGCAAGGCACAAATGATAAAATGTTATGCTATCATAATTTGGGGCAAAATGAAATCAGTCTTTTATCTCAAGTGTATCATATTAATCAGTTGCTATATTAGTCTGGTATGAGAGGCACCTGCTTACTACTTATATCTATTTTATTGCATAAATGAAACATCTTCTATGTTTCCTTAAGAGAAATGTAAGCCCACAAGGAAACTCACTTAAGGAAACTAGAATGATGTCAATTTTTAAGGCTAGTCTAGTTCAAACAAAGTACCAGCACATCATTTTATGCAACTTACCCAATAGAGTGCATCTCTAAAGAGACAGGTGGACATTTTAAATCTGTCTTTTTATTCTCTGCACAGCATTTTGTTTTTCCTTTCTGCATTTTACTGTTTTCTTGGAGTGAAAATGGTGGTAAGAACAGTTATACTGTCATATTTACAACTTGGTTTATGAATTTTTAAAGATCAACAAAAACTAACTAAATTGTAGTTGAAAAACAATCCTTGAGCAAAAAGGCTGTGTTCACCTTCAACATGGGTTACAATCTGTAATCTTACTGGTTTTTATTTTTCTCCTTTGTGAAAGAGACATAGTTATATGTTTGCAGAGCTAGCCTGAGAATTTATTAGAGCAGTCTGCACACAATACCTGGCATTAAGGCAAGCATTCAATGGATAATTCTCTCTCAGTTTATATACTCAAATTCTATAAATAAATGAACAGTGATTACTACAATGAACACACAAGGAGAGAAAGGTATGGTTGAGATCATTCATTGTTTTTTCCTTCTCAGAGAAAAGGAAATTGAATCTATGTAGACACAGTTCATGTAAAGAAACCCAATGTAATGAAGCTAGATGGTGATGAAAGCATGTCTTCATATTCTCTGTGTAACACATATTATTGATTTGGTGTGAGATGATCAGTATACTGAGAATCTCCCATGATTACTCACAATGGTGGCAAATGAATATTTTGCATGCTAAATGGGGAAAATTAGGAAGTGCGGAAAAGTCAAGAGCAACTATTTCCTTTGAAACAACTCCTTTCAACAAACTCAGTGAGAATGCTTACAAGGAGTATATTTCTCATACAAAGGAGAGCATCAGCAGTTAAGATTTTTTGTGAGGATAAGAACAGAGAAATAAATTAAGATAGAACCTATTGCCAGTGTCAAGGTGAAATTCTATTGGTCAAGAATACAGCTAGAATGGACACCACTCGAAGTGCCTTAAACAATCCCTCTTGATAAAACAAAGATCTATGTGAAAAATAAAAATACAAGAGTGCATCTTCTCTCTTCCCCTCCACCTCTAAATTGAGCTCCTCAACATCCCAGGCTCAGGTCTGATGCCCAGTTCTTTGCTCCCCTTCAAACTCTCCTCAAGATCACTAGGACATCTCAACACTCTTTGTCAGAGGAATGCTCTAACAGGAAACACGAAGGGACATGAATCAACACTGTGTCACTGGGGCTTGAGAGGCAACTCAGCAGGTAAGAGCACACAAGGCTCTTGCAGTGCATCTAAGTTCAGTTTCCAGCACCCACGTAGGGAGGTTCAGAACTGCCTATAGCTCCAGGCACAGAGGATCCAACTCCCTCTTTCAGACTCTACAGGTGCCTACATTCACATGTGCCCTGACAGACACACACTCCCTTTGCTTCAGTCACACACACACACACACACACACACTCACACACATGCACACACACTTAAGATAAAATAAATCTTTTTAAAATGAAAAACGTTTTGTCTTAACCTGTATTTTCTGAGTTCCTATCATAAGCCATGTTATACCAGTGAAGATTTTATAAGTCTCCGAGAAAACACAGCTGTATATATCCAAATGTTTTAGATATAAATGCATCTGTCACAGCCTTGAGTAGCATAATTGTTCAAACAATATTCCTCATTGCTATTGTTGATCCCAGGATGCCTCTTTGACTTTTCCTGAATGCTAACATGCTTAACCCCTACATTTGCATTTACAGTTGACAGGCAACTGTAATTGCAGCACATCTGTTGGCTGATAGGTCTGTTTGTATTATCAAGGGAACAGTGAAACAGTGAAGAAATTTATCAGATTTCCATCCACTGGCCAATGACATGAGCAAATTCCATGCTAACACTAAAGACTTCAGCACACTAAAGGAGTTTGTGAAACAGTGCAAGAACCCATAAATAAAAGATAAATATATCTAATTTGCCTGGGCATGGATTATTATCCAAAACTTAAACTGAAGTAAAGAGAAAAATGGGTCAAAACTATTCACTCCTAAGAGTCCTAGTTAGTACTCTGCACCAAGGACATCAAGGTCAGCTGCCTCTTTCCTGTGCCATTAGCAGTCACAACTCAAGAAGAAAAATAATTCTATGTCAAAAGGAAAATAGCATATACAGTATATACATATAACCTCCGATGTGATAAAATGGAAATTTGGATATGGTGTTTAGCAAGGTATAAATACATGAAAAGGTTTAGCAGAAACAAAAGGTCCTCTGACAATATTCAAAATTAACAATAGTTTCCCTTTTGTTGTATGATACAAAATGCTTATTTTCTTCTCTTGGTCTTTTTAAATTTATATACTAATTATTACTCAGTTGTTATTGTGTGTGAGTGTGTATGATGTTTCTAAATTAATGTATTAATGTGTACTATATTTGAATGAAGAATATTTGTGTGGGTGAATTATAATTACTTTATTAAAGTGATTTTATATCAATATCACTCTAATCAATATCAAAAAGTAAAAATTCACTTTTAAATTATATTCAAGTTCTTGGGTTTATTAATGACCTTTTTGAAGAAATTATTTAAGCAATTTTGAAGTTGTTCAAGTATTGAGAACAGAAAGTGTTACAATTCTATTTTGTACTTGTGTGGGTTTCCTTAGCTGCTGTTTTAAAAACCACATCTTCCCTCATGTGGAAAAGATTCAAGAAATAGTACTCTAGATTCTCTGCTTTCTATCAGAGATATCAATAGTTTTCTGGGCATTATTCATCATTAGCTACCTACAGCCACACAGTGTATGCTTCACACTGGTACTTCCGAGAACTGGTTCAGCTTTATCTACCAGCCATACGCAGCACACTAAAAACAAAAGGAATGTTTAAATGACTACTGGTGAGTCACATCGCATCAGTCTGCCATGTGTAGTCAGAGAGCATCAGTGAATTAAAGTAACATGGGCTCCTGTGAGCTTCAGTTATCAAATCTGTAGTCCAGCAAGATGTGAAGTGTTTAAACTCTCCTCTGCATTGCATGGTGCCTTTGGAGTGTGTGAGGCAGAAATGTGTGGAATGCAGGAAGCCATGATGTAAAGTATGCACTCCTCCCACTTGCTCAGTTCAGTTGTTTCTGTGGGTTTCCCCAGAATGGTCTTGACCCCTTTGCTCATCACTCCTCCTTCTCTACAACTGGATTCCAGGAGTTCAGCTCAGTGAACTGTGAATCCCTGCTTCTGTTTACATCAGCTGCTTGATGAAGGATCTATGATGGCATTTAAGATACTCATCAACCTCATCTAAGTTCCGTTTCCAGCACCCACTTTTGAGTATGTACATACCATGATTTTCTTTCTGTGTTTGGGTTACCTCACTCTGGATGGTTTCTTCTAGTTCCAACCATTGCCTTTGAATTTCAAGACAAACATCACTTTTATTTGGTTTTATGAGACAGGGTTTCTCTATATTGTTTTGGAGGCTGTCGGTCCAGCCTGGCCTCAAACTCACAGAGATCCACCTGCCACTGCCTCCTGAGTGCTGGGATTGAAGGCATGTGCCACCACTGCCCAGAAGACTTATATACTACTTTTTCCACATTTGGAGAAAGACAGTTTTTTTAAAGTGAATTTTTAAAATGCTTATCATCTCTAAAAGGAAACAAAACAATAGAATAACATGTTTAGCTTGTCAATGGACAACTGTGACTTTGTTATTCACTGCCAGACCCAGCTGTGCCAAATGAGTTAAATTCTGCAGTGAACTTTTGAACAGAAGCTAAATAAATGGTTGCTGCTTTTTTCTTACATGGAAATGAGACCGGAGACTCCCACCTGGCTATCCATCGTGACTCACATCCAGAAAGAGTGCAAAACAAACACACTGAGTTCAGTTTGTCTTAGGAGATCTGTTGTTTTATTTATTGTGTGTGTGTGCACATATGCATGAGTGTTTGTGTGTGTTCCCACATGTGTATGTGGTGGGGTTGCTGTAAGTGTGTCTGATCCCCTGGAGCTAGAATTAAAACAATAGTGTAACCCACCCAGTCACTGTGGGTGCAGGAAACCAAACAGAAGTCCTTTATGGAAGTAGAAACTGCTCTTAACTACTGAGCCATCTCTCTAGCCTCTGAGATTGGTAATTTTTCATGCTAAGAATATATGCAGCATCTCCTCTTACACCTGCTATTCCACAAATCAGAGATTCGTTGGGCATAGGAAAAGTGTCTCATTCATTCTCTTTGTCATATAATGTAAAACTTTGTATAGGCACAAATGCCAATGGTTAATAAATGGGAATTTACTATTTCTATGTCCAGTGAACACTGATAACCAGCCCTCATTGTGTGTATGCCATTCTTTCTCATTCTGCTTAGTAACATCATGGACAAGTCACACACAGCCTCCAGGGTGACCCTACAAACTAAGTCTGGAATACAGGAAGTAGACCAGTTGTTATGAACTCTCTAATGATGGCTATGCCCTGTCAAATAATGAAGAATAAAATCTCAGAGAGAAAAGCCAACAAAGGTTAATTATCTAGTAAACATGGAAGCCATAACTTAAACCTGGTCTCTCTGGTGTCAGACTCTGTATGCAGCCTGTCCATGCCCCCCATTTCTCTGCAGCAGCTGGGAAAGTAAAGGTATGTTTTTTGCTGTGACAATTATGCCAGCATGGTCTACCATTGACTGTAAACACAGTCTTCAAAAATCTGTGAAATCCTCTGGCTATTTTAATCCTTATGCATCTCTGCTCCCTGACCTATTTTAAACTGCTTTCTTATCATTCCCCCTTCTATCCACATTCGTTTCATAATATATGCTTCAAGATATCCCTGAAGCAGACTGTGATTTCTCTATCAGAAGATATGATTCCAATTCATGTGCTAGAATATTCTTTTGTTCCATTATAGAATGACTCAGCCTCTTCTGCTATTTTATGAAATACTGTTTCATCTTATTCTGTGAAACAACCCCCTGTGTTTCTATGAGAACTTAGTAATGCCTAGATTAAACAAGGGAAATAAAGCTGATCCATAGTTGTGCTGCTGCCATTGAGCACCCATGGTCTAATTAATGTTCTTTTCTGCACATACTTTGGTCACCATCCACAACCTAGTCAATGTTCTTTCCTATGTGTGTATTTGTATGTTCTTATGTGTGTCTCTGTGTTGTTTATGACCTGTATAGAGACTTAATTCTGGAGCTGAAGTATAAAAAGCATACATACCACATATATAAATTATACATGTATAAAATCATAAATAGTTTGAGAACTCAGACACCATACATTTTACATATTTTTTAAAGACAGCACTTTAGTATGTTGCTTAGGCTTACCTAAAACTAACTGAGATACACCTTTCTGAGCATCCAGAGCCCTGAGACTATAGGCACATGTCAGGATGTCTGGTAGAGATTTATTTACTTATGTGTGTTAGTTTATGTGTACTGTGTTTGCATAGAGGCCTGCAGAGGTCAAAAGAGAGCCTCAGGTTCCATAGAATTAGAGTTACATGTGATTGTGAGCTGCCTGATGTGGGTGCTGGAATCAAATCTAGGTCCTCTACAAGAGCAGTAAGTGCTGTTAGCCACTGAGTCATCTCCCCAGTTTATTAAATCAGTGCTATATTGTGAGTCCATTTCCATCACATGAAATATTCTGTAAATGATTATTTAGCTAAATATTGATTAAGTTTTGCTTATTGTATCATAGTTAATTTAAGCAATCCTTTCTTAGTAAATCATGCAATTATGTTCAATTATGAACATAATGATGAAGAGAATATATTTGGAGCTAAATACATACTTATGTCATTGTTTCTCTAAAGACAATTTCCAGGTTTTGTCTTTGTCTACTAAGTAGTGTTTCACAAAAAGGAAGGAGAATTCATTTGTTTTACTCTATAGTTGAGTATACAGAGTATAATAGCAATGCAGAAGTGATCTTCATTCTAACCTACAATCTATGCAACTCATAGGTCCCTGTCCTTTCTACTAGACCCTTTTGAAGCAGACCAGTCAAACCCCCATGTGCAGTTTGCACATTCAAAATGAGTAAAGGCATTTTTCAAATGAGAACTAGAAATGCTTATACTAGGGAAACTGCCATTTTGATGGTGTGATTGTATTTTGGAGTCATCCCTGCATTTAAACTTTTAATTTGCAAAATGCTGGAGGGAGCTTGACAGACGCTCTCTAAGTTCCCAGGGTCTAACCACCATAAAGTATATTAGCCTTTCTAATGGGCTCAGCAACTTTAAGGGAAAGAAAACTGCATCTATTTATTTGGCTCAGCTGTCTCAATTTGGGACCTGTCCCAGTAATCTCATTATTGTGGTGTGCATGCTTTTGTTCCCTCAGTTCCAGAATTAGGTCTATAGAATTCTCAGCAGGACCTTAAGGTATCAAGTGCACCCATGAGCTCTTGCCTACCCATTTTCATTAGCACGAGGCACAGATGACAAATAACTATTCCTTGACCCCTGAATTATTTTAGGTCCAGAGATTTTTGTCATTCTCAAATTCTTGTCTCCAGTAATATGTGATTTTTATTATTCCCAAACTTGAGCATCCCATATAGTTTAATTTAGAGAGAGATTTAGATATATCCAAGCAAACCCTCCTATTGTTTGACTGTTCTCATGCAGTCTCCAGTCATCCCTCTGGACCACGCACAAAGGAAGCTGTGATCATTGGAAAAGATATCAGCCATCTTATTATCCTCTCTATCACAGAAATTAATTCTAAAATAAGTGTAATTCCTTTTGCTTTCTCACACTACATCTCTACAAAGTTCACTTCCCTGCGAGGAGAAGGATATGCTCATGTGCAGGAAATGGGGCTTGCTAGAGTCTCCAATTCACCCCCACTTGCCATATGCAGTGCATAAATTTATAATGTGTTAAGCTTTGAGAACAGATGATGATGAATTTCAGCTTACCAACCTAGGTTTAAATCTACCTAGACTCTCTGTCCCCTCACATCAGCTCTGTGTGTTGTGAAGGTATTTTTATGACTAATCAAATATCTTCTGCTACAGAGAGTTTAAGGTCTCTTAGGGAGAATGAAAACCTGTATTAATAAGAGTGTGAGAAGTGCTAATGAAGTTTGCTGGTCTCCATGCCCCTTCTCTCTTCCATATCCTTGAAAGGTCATGGGATTTTAGAGTGGAAGTTTCCCAGATGGCCAAAGTCTCTGACATTTAAGTGTAATGTTGGGTTATAAAGTACCTCTTTACACAGAGAGGATTAGTCCCTATACTGTTTTCTTTTTGCTTTCTAGTTTCCCAAGCAGAAACTCTATTCGATTTCTTACCATTTGCTTGAGGCAAAATAAGCATATTTAATCTCTTACAACTAAAATTAAGTCACTTTGAAAGGAGAAAGAGATGATCAGATTCAACTACCTCATTTTATAGGAAGAAACATCGCACAACAAGATAATAATGTTTTTCACTTATGTGTCTCCCACTATAACCAAAAATGATACTCTCATCATTCATAGGTGCTGAAAAATAAGTAAGTAAAAGCCTATTTGCCTTGAAAACATTAGACGCAGAATCTTGCTCTTACTTATCCAACAAAGGAAGATTTTGATTATTTGTTTAAAAATCCATGACTTCCAACCAAATGACATTCTAGGAAATGTAAGTCTATGGAGAAAATGGAAGCTCAGTAGTTGCCAGAGATTAGAGAAGATGAGCAACAGAGCACCTAGAACTTTTAGGATGGTGTAACTATTCTAGGTGATACATCATGATGAAAACATGTCATCATGGATGTGTCAAAACCCATAAAATACACAACACCAACAGTGAATCGTGATAGTGTAAACTATGGTCCTCAGGTGGTGAAATTATAATAAATCCATCAGTTGCAAGAATGCACTATTCTGGCAGATTGACAAGGGGCAGGAGGGAACATGGTGTGTGGTGTATACAAGAGCAGGAACTATGATGCACGGAAAATCTCTACATTACTCTTGATTCTGCTGTGAACCTAAAATTGCTCTTTAAAACATCTTTTTAAAACTTCCTCACTAATATAGCAAATCTGATGACTGGCTCCTGGAGTGATTTATGACATAAGAGGAGGAGATCAAGAGAATACTTTACAGCAGACTGTTGTGGGATATGGGATCTTGAAATGAACAGTGAAATTGGGAGTTCACTAAAACTCCTTAAAGTAGTTTTCAAAGGAGATTAAGAAGCTTCCTAAAATAATACCATCTTGAATAAAAACACCCCAGCTACTTTCATTCTTAAAATATCACAAAATGACCAGAGGGACAAGTAGCAGTGGGAGACAGCATGCATCAGTACTGGGAGTGAAAAGCCACCACTGTTCACACATTATTAGACAGAAAGCCCCATTCTTTCTGCTAAATGCTGTACAAATAGGAGCATGCTGCAGACACACAAGGAGCTGCCTCACACCTGCTCTCCCTGGGAAAACAAAACAACCTCCAATGTACTAACAAAAGAAAAACCAACAGAGCATTGCTCACTGATCCCAGATTCCAAGGTCAAATTAAGGTTTAAATGTTAGCAAGTGCTCTGAATCAACAGTGCTAGCCCCCAAGGGAGTTGAAAATGAAGCTGATGTTTCAGCTCTGATAACCTCTCTATTAGACCTTAGACTAATTAATACTTCTATGCATTTTATTTCTTTAAGTGTAAAATCAAGAAAATGACAACCCTTAATGGTAGGTTTCTAAAAAGAAGAAACAATGTATATAATATCTAAGCAATTGTCCTAAAGGCCGCAGAGAATGGTTTATAAGGATCAGACTAAGGCTCCTCTCCTTGTTTCTCTGTATCAAAAACCAGAAATACAAAATCAGCCTGGAGACCTCTGAAGGCTGACCAATAATCACTTATGTGATTTTTAAAGATGTGTGTATCCAGATCCTCAAGACCTTCTCACCCTACATGCATATTCTTGTTAACATTAACAAAGGCAAACAAACAACAAATGTAGGTAAATGATGGATGGACAGGTAAATCTCTTTAACACCAAACACACTTCTAGAGACAGGACATGTCATGAACCTGTGTGTGCTAGGATACTCAGCATTCTATTCAGTAGGTGAGAGCTCAGGGGGCAGCTGTCTTTTCTCCTTCTTCCACTTATTTGATTTTCTTTAAAATTTCCTTCTTAAGGATAATGTGATATACCTTGATCTGACAGAGGAGGATGTGCCAAAGAGAAAAAGTGGAGATAGATAGTCTCACATTGCTCAACTCATAACCTAAGCCTTCCCTTCCACAGGGTGAAGAAGTTCACTGACTAGGAGACTGGTTCTATAGCAGCCTTAGAAGGATGCTAAGGTTCTTTGATTTATAACTAGGATAGTGTCAATTAATATATGTCAGATAAAACATGCAGCATTTATTTCAGTGTTATGTTTACATACTTATCTACTGCCCCCGATGTGTCTAATTTTCAGATTTTACATTACATAGTCCTAGCAATAGTTCCTTTGTGATGATATTATTTCCTTTATATGGGTGAGTACCAAAGGTCTCAGACAGTGTTAGGAATTTCCCTTAGGTTAGTTCCAAGGAAGTGATCAAACTGTGACTCATTCAGATTCAACATGACCCAAGATCCAATAAGCCAGGACTTGTCCACTGGCATAAAAGAACATGGAATGCCTCAAGTCCAAAGAACTGGAGACATATTTCCAGTGATTCAAAGTCAGGAGAAATTTAGATTAGAAATCCAACACCAGACCGAGACTGATCATCTTCTAGTAATACCATATAAATTTTGCTTATTGCTATAACTTAAAACTTGAGGAAAAATAAAAAAACCTGTGGGTGGACAGATGGCTTAGCAGTTAAGAGCACAAACTGCACTTATAGATGATGCAATTTAGTTCCCATCACCCATGCTGGGAGACTTACAACTATTCATAACTTTAGCTACAGGGGATCCAACCCTCTCTTATATACTCACATGTGCACACACGCATACACATAGGTTAAAAATGCGTCATTTTTAAAAAGAAAGAAATCTATCCTGTGACCTATTTTTCCTCTTTTCATGAATATCTTGGCTTGAAAAATATCCATCAAGTGTCATTTCTCCAGCTGGGCAGTGATAGCACATGACTTTGATCCCAGTACTCAGGAGGCAAAGGAAATCAGTTTCTCTGAATTTGAGGTTCTCATCTACAGGGTGAGTTACAGGACAGCCAGGGTGAAACCCTGTCTCAAAAAACAAAAACAAAACAGACAACAGAAAAAAAGCAAGTTCCCCAAGAAGCCCTTCTTGAAATTTCCAGGTACAATCTCCTTCCTCCATGCTGCTATTGTTGTCATACCAGGCTATCTAAATTCCTAAACTTCCTGAACTGTGGTCACCTGTAAGAGCACATAACTGAATGTAGAGGTAATGTAACTGTTCACAGGGGCCTGGAGAGATGGCTCAGAGGTTAAGAGCACTGGGTGCTCTTCCAGAGGTCCTGAGTTCAATTCCCAGCAACCACATGGTGGCTCACAACCATCTGTAGTGAGGTCTGGTGCCCTCTTATGACCTGCAGGAATACATGAATGCAGAACACTGTGTACATAATAAATAAATAAGTCTTTTTGAAAAAAGAGAATGTTCGCCGGGCAGTGGTGGTGCACGCCTTTAATCCCAGCACTTGGGAGGCAGAGGCAGGCGGATCTCTGTGAGTTTGAGGCTGAGGCTGTCTTGTAAAAAACCAAAAAAAGAGAATGTTCACAGCAGTAGGAAGTTTCTGAATGCTCTACTGCCAAAACATGATTCAAATCTACAAAAGGAAAGATGTTGATGGATCCTAAGGTATTTCTTAGCATGATTATTGCTGAAACACCTTGTGATTCTCGTCTCTTTTTGTAATTTGAGTAAATGATGGGCGTTCAGGCTCACTGCTGTGACGTGTTTGGTTTACAGACGGCCTCGACCTCAATCTCACTGATAAAGCCTGCTCTGCTCCCAGTGCTGCGTTAGGCGTGCGCCACACCACCTCCTCATTCAGCTTTTTTTAGGACTGACCATTGTGTAGCCGCAGTGTTCCGCCATTCAAATGTAATTTCACTGCAGATTATAAGAAAGTGCCGGACTACTCACTACAGATGATTGTGGTACAACAATAATTTGCTGGAATTATTGAGACATGGAAGAGCACCCGCCTGTAACCTCTGAGGCCATCTCTCAGTGCCCGCAATGTGGATACATTACCTCTACGTTGATTGTATTAACTAACTTACACAGGCTGGGCTTCGAGGACTGAAAGCTAGACTCAGCCTGTTAATAACGGCAAGGAAAATTGATTATACCTGAAATTTCAAGAAGGGGGAAATATTGTACTTTTTCTGTTGTTTGTTTTGTTTTGTTTTGTGGACGGGTTTCACCCGTAACTGTCTGTAACTCACCTGAAACAACTCAAAATTCCGGAAACGATTTCCTTTGCCACTTGACAAATGCTGGGGATCAAAGTCATGCTTTATCTGCCCAGCTGGAATGACACCTGATGGATGACCTTTTCAAGCCCCATCTATTCATGAAAACATGAATGAACTCTCTTTTAAAGAGACTCATTTTGTATATGTCTCATACATGTGGTATGGAAGGAGGTTGGATCCCTAAAGCCTAAGTTGCTCATGAATCTTGGCGCAAGTGCCTAGTAACCTGAATTGAGTCATCCTAAGTGCAGTTGCTGCTCTTTAATTGCATCTGTCACATTTTCACTCGGGATTTTAAGTTATAACCAATAAACAGGTATATGGTATTAGAATGACTGTCCCAGTCTGTGTTCCAGTTTCTGATCTGGAAGTTTCTCTGGCTTTTAGATCGCACGAATGTCTCGGTTGAAGCAGCTGAATTCCATGTTCTTTTATGCCAGTGGACAAGTCCTGGCCTATGGGATCTCGGAGTCATGTTGAATCTGAATGTAGTCCACAGTTTGACCACTTATGGCAACTAACCGAGAAATTCCCCAACGCTGTGTCTGAGACATGAAATACTCACCCAATATAAGGAAAGCAATGTACATGCAAGGAACTATTGCTAAATTGTAATAATGATAACAAAATCTGAGAATTAGTAATGGCGAATCCTTGCTGAGGCTCAAATGCTGCGTGATCTGGCAGCATGTGGTGTGCTATCTATTATAAAATCAGACCTTAGCAAATCCGCTAAACCTTTAAGAACCGGAATACCAATCGATAGCCTCTTCACCGCTGAAGGAATTATGATTGAGCAATGTGAACTATCTATCGCGCCGCTAGCGGCTCATCTCTGTCTCAGGCGCTAGAAGGAAATTTTTAAAGAAAATCAATAAAATTGGAGAACCTTTGGCTCGCACCACTGAATAAGAATAAACATTTAGCGCACAAGAGGTTCATGACATGTCTAATCATAGAGGGAGTGTTTGGTAAGAGATTTACTGTAAATCCATCATTTTTATTTTGTTGTTTATTTGCCTTTTGTTAATCTTAACATGAATATACATGTAAATGAGCTGTCACACACACATCTTTAAAATCACATAAGTGATATTAGTCGTAGCAGAGAGGGGGCTCAGGCTGACGTATTTCCTGTGCAGAGAAACAGGAAGGAGAACACTGATCTGATCCTTATAAAACCATTCTCTGCGGCCTTTAGAACAGTACTTAGACTCATTAATACATTGTTTCTTCTTTAAACTACCGATAGAGTGTCTCTTGATTTTTATAAAAATAAAGATACGCCAAGTAATTAGTCTAGATCAGAATAGGAGTTATCAAGCTGAAACATCCTTCAACTCCTTGAGGCTAACACAAATGACCAGTACTAGCAACCTTCTAAACTAATTTGACGCTGAAATCTGAAATTGCTTCTGTTTTCTTTTGTTAGTATTGGAGGGTTGGTACTGTTTCCCGGAGAAGCAGGTGTGGGCAGCTCCTTGTGTGTCTGCATGCTCTATTTAGCTGGAATTTCTATCTAATAATGTGAACGATGTAACACTTCCAGTACTGTTACATGCATCTTACTGCTACTTATTCTCTGGCTCATTTTAATATTATTTAAGAATGAAAGTAACAGACTATTTTATTCAGATGTCTATTATTTTAGTGATTCATAATCTCCTTTGAAAACTGCTTCCAAAAGGATTTTATTAATTATTTCACTGTTCATTTCAAATTTATATCAACGATCTGCTAGCTCTTGATCTCCTCTCTTGCTGTCTCAAATCCTCAGGGAATCAGTCATCGAATTTGCCATATTAGTGAGTACAAAGATCTTTAAGAGAGCAATTTATGAGTTCTGGCAGAATCAAGAGTAATCTTTCGATGTATCACTGGATTCTAATAGCCTTGCCATAGGCCATGTTCCCTCACCTTGTAATCAATCCCGAATGTGCATTCTTACAACTGATAGTTTATTATAATTTCACCGCGAAAGGGTATAGTTGCTATCACGATTCACTATGTTGTGTATTTTATGGTTTTAACATCATGATGACATATTTTCATCCTGATATCACTTACAGGAAGTTACCATCCTAAAAGGATCTAGGTACTCTGTGCTCATCTTCTAATCTGTAAATCTGAATACATTTTTCTCCATAGACTTACATTTCTAGAATGTCATTGGTGAAATCATGGATTTTAACAAAAATAATGAAAATCTTCCTTTGTTGGGTAAATAAGAGCAGACTCACGTCACAATGTTTCAAAAAAACAGAAATAGACTTTACTACTTATTTTCCTTGCATAGTGTGAATTATCATTTTTGATGGAATTTTATAATTGAAAAGTATTGTGAATCTTCTTGTCAATCTTTCTTTCCTGCAAAATAGTATTGAATCTGTCCTTCTCTCTTCTTTCAAATGACAATTTGGGTATGAGAATAAATGCTATTTTGCACTCAGGCAAATGTCAATAAATGAATGGGAACTTTCTGCTTGGAAAACTAGAAAGCAAAGAAAACATTATAGAGATAATCTGCCCTAGCTTGGCATTACTTAAATATAGGGCCATCACAGGAGAACTTCACTCACAGATCCACATGACCCCTTTCAGAGATATGAAGGAAACAGAGGCATGGAGACCAGCAAACTTCATTAGCACTTCTCGCACTATTATTAATGCAATTTTCATTCTCTAAGAAGACTGTAAACTCTCTGTGGCAGAAGATATTTGATTAGACAAAATATCTTCTGTACAAATGAATGTGGGAACAGAAGAGCTCCGAATGAACTAAACTAATATTTGAGAAAAGCTGAGATTCAGCATCATCTGTTCTCAGAAAGCAACACATTATATAGGCTTATGCACTGCACATATGCAAATGAAGTGAGTGAGACTCTAATAAGCCATTTCCACCGCATGAGCATAATCCTCCTCCTCAGGAGGAAAACCCTGAGACATAGTGCGAGAAGCAAGGGTGCTGGCACAGAGTGAGCTGCTGTGATGGATAAGATGGCTGATATCAGCTGGCTCACCTGTGGTCCCAAAGTGACTGGAGACTGCAATGAGCGACAATGGGAGGGTTTGCTGGATATATCTAAATCTCTCTCCCAGAATAAACTATATGAATGCTCAGGTTTCAGAATGTAAGAATCACGTCTGGAGACAGAGCGAGGCGAGCAAGATATTGAGACTAAAAATGTCGAAGTCAAAGAATAGTTGTTGTCATCATTACTGGGAATATGTAATGAAAATGGTAGGCAAGCTCGTGTGCATGATACAGCCAGGTCCACTGCTGAAAAATTTATAGACTAGACTGGGGCTGAGGAGACAGCTATGCACCACCACAGCTCAGCTGGATTGCTGGGACAGATCTCTGAAATTGAACAGCTGAGCAAATAAACAAGATTGCAGTTTTCACTTCAGCTGAGACCCAGCACAGACCCCATTAAACTTTATGGTGGTTGAACCCTGGGCAGCCCATTTGCAAATTAAAAATTTAAATGCGAGGATGACTTCAAAATACTGTCACATCTGTATTCTAATATAAGCATTTCTAGTTCTCATTTGTAAAATGCTACTCATGTGCAGGCTACATGAAATTTGATTAGTCTGCTTCAAAGAATCTAGTAAAGGACAGAGACAATGAAGGTATAGATAGTTAGAATGAAATAGCTTCTGCATTGCTATTATATCTGTAGTACTCAAACTGTAAAGAGTAAGCAGATGAATTCCTCCTTCCTTTTGAGCAACTACTTAATGAACGAGACAAACAGAATATAACCAAAACAATATAATTATGTATTTTAGCTCAAATCCATATTCTCTTCATCATTATATTCACAATTGAACAAAGTAGTGTTTAAGAAAGGACACTTAAATTAACATGATATAAGCAAACAATCAATATTTAGCTAAATATTATTTACAGAATATTTCATGTGATGAAATGTACTCACAATATAACGATTTAATAAACTGAAGTAACTCGTGGCTGTAACACTACTGTCTTACGAACTAGGACTGATTCAGCACCCATCGGCGGATTCTAATCATGTAACCTCTAATTCTATGGAACCTGAGCTACGATCTGCGGGCTATGAAAAAGCACGATACATCTTAACATAGTAAATAAATATTAATCTATTTTGTCTGCCCCTATATTCAATCAAATTTTGACAAACTAAACTTAACATACTAAAGTGTATCTTTGTAAATATATGGTATCTGAGTTACTCAAACTTATTTATATTTATACATGTATATTTATATGTGGCTATTATCTTTTATACTTCAGCTCAGAACAGAATCTTCTATACAGATCGCAAACGCTTACAGAGATTTACCTAAGGCATGCAGATACACATATGAAAGAATTTGTTACTAACTTGTGGATGTGACAAATATTGCCGAAAGACATTAATTGAACTTAAGTAATTGCTCAACAACGACAAAACTATAGTTAGCTTTAACTGTTTAATCTGGGCATTGCAATTTCATTGAGCACGAAACATTTCGCAGATAGATGAGCGTGACCCTAACTATAATCTAACTTGAAGGAAGAACTGGACATTCTATCAATGGAACAAAGAATATTCTAGCGCATGTCTATTGGAATCATATCTTCTGATAGAAGAGAATCTCGCAGTCTGTTTTTCGGTTTTATCTTTGAGCATATGTTAATGAGGGCGAGATGAAAGTGGATGGAAAGTGAAGCAGTTTAAAAACCAGATCGAGGGCTGAGATATAGGAAACCAACCGGAAAATTTCTGAACTGAGACTGTGTTTGTCAATGTGAACCATGCTGTCGGCAAAAAACATGCGCCCGCCGGCTAATGGGGGCATGGACATATATTGTCACGGCACCGAAAGACCAGGTTTAAGATAGACTTCATGTTTGTGGAACTGATGCTGCACTGTTAACCTGAAGATTTATTCTTCTAAACCGCCGACGAGATAATCGCCGGAAGTTCATAACAGCTGATGCACTTCTGTATTCCAAACTTGAAGACTGTAAGTCACCCTGGGGCTGTAGTTTGTCATGATAATTACTGGCAGAATGAAGAATGGCATGCACCTGATGAGGCTGGTCGGTTCGCTGGACATGGGAAATGAAATGGAATTCCGATTTATTGTAACTGGCGACTGATACTATGCATGTTTGATTATCGACGAGAGAATGAATGAGGCACTTTTCACTACTTAGCGAGATCTGCTGATTTAATGAGATAACGAATAATGAGGAAGTGCTAATATTCTTAGCATGAAAATTACCGATCTCAGAAGACAGAAAATGGCTAATAAAGAGCGATTTCTATAAAGGGCATCTTTGGATTCGCAATGCCACGTGACTGGGTGAATTTACACTATTATTTTATTCCCGGCTCCGTATCAGGCACTTTGCCCCAACACCCACCACGCGCTATGTGGGAACACTAAATACTCATGCTGTCCCTTTTTCGCAATAAATAGGAACGTAGATCCTCTAAGACAAGCTGAACTCAGTATTGTTTTGTTTTGCTCTTTTCACTGGATGAGTACAATGAATATCAGAGTAGGGAATCTGAAATTTTCCTTCCATACAAAAAGAAAAGAAAGCAGCCGACTATTTAGCTTCTGTTCAAGGTTAATTGCAATTTAACTCATTTAGCTTTAGCTAATCTGGCAGTGAATAACAAAGTCGCAGTATCCGATGACAAGATAAACATGTGTCTATTGTTTTGTTTCCTTTGGGTATTAACATTGCAAAATTCCCTTAAAAGACTGGCTTTCTCCAAATGTGAAATGTGTCTCGTCTTCAGTACGCTCAGAGAACGTGGCAGTGAATAAATACTGTGACTGGACCCACAGCCTCCAAAACGATATTAGCTGTCATAAAACAAATTAAACGTGATGCTAATGTAGAGCCAAGTATGGTTGGAACAAACCATCCGGATGTGGTAACCAGAACACAGAGAAGAAAATCGTATTATGTACAAAGAGAGTAGATGCTGAAATGAACTTAGATAAAGGGGTATTGATATCTTAAGTACCCATCCGTGCTAATCAGCAGCTGATATGAAGCAGAGCAGAGGATTCACAGATTCTTTATTTCAATCCTGAATCAATAATTAGAAGAAGGAGAATTGTTGGCACAAAGTCAAGATAACTAACAGGCCACGGCAACAACTGTTTGAGCAGATGGCATACTTTATCCTTGGCTCTGCATTCCGCATTCACTCACGCACTCAAGAAGAAAATTCATGCGGCTCTGAAGAAGTTACAAACACTTCACGCGCTGGACTGGGCTGGCAATGCAGGGTATGTGCAAGTGCTGATGCTCTCTGACGTAACGCCGGGAAAACGGTAAACATTCCTTTGTTTTTGAGTGACCTGCTCAGCTGGTAATCAGCAGAGCAGTGCCGAGGAAGCTTCGCAGTGTAGCTGTGAAACTAGTAAATGTAATGATAGTGGCAGAAGCTTTGACAATCTTCTGATAGAAAACAGGAAGGAATCTAGATTACTGATTCTTAGTCTTTCCGCATGAAGGATATGATTACAAAGCTGTAGCTAAAACACACAATACAAGTAGAATTGTAACAATTTCACATTCTCCAATAACGAACAACTTCAAAACTAACTAGGCCTCTTCAAAGGTCATTAATAAACCAGAACGAATATAATTTAAAGAAGTGAATTTTACTTTTTATTTATTGATTAGAGTGATATTGATAATAAAAATAAAGCATTAAGAAAATGAATTTTTGCAAATATTCTTCATTCGTAGTACACATTAATACGATGAGCTAGAGCATCATACCTGCTCGCACGCAGTAAAATTTGAGTAATAATTGGTATAGAGGACCGAAAGACAGAAGAAGTGACGTTTGCTATCACATGCAACAAGAAACTATTGTTAATTTTGAATATTCTCGGAGGACTGTTTCTGCTTCGACTACAAATATATACTAACGCTACCATATCAAATTTCCATTCACATCGGTTATACTGTATGTATGGCCTACGACATAGGAGTATTTTTCTTCTTGGTTAATGACACTAACTGAAGAAGACGCTATTATATCGCTGAATGCAGAAGTAACTAAATTAAGAATTGAATGGACCTGACGATGCTTACTCAGTTTAAGTTTTTGGATAATCATTGGCAGGCAAATTCGATATATTTATCTTTTATTTATAGGTTCTTGCCTAACTCACCAAACTCCTTTAATTATTTTCAGAATCTTCAATGTGCTTATGAATTGCTTCATGTCGACGTGAATGAAATCTGATGCTTCATATTTCACTGTTCCTTGCTAATACAAATGAACCTCAGCCATCTGGAAAACAGCTGCATTACGGTTGCGCATCCCTTCATAAATACAGATGTAGGAGTTAAAATGATAGCATTCAAAAGGAAAGTCAAGAAGGTAACCGCAAGATATCAACAATAGCAATGAGGAGATATTCATTTGAGAACGAACCAGCTGCTACTCCAGGCTGTGACGAATGCATTTATATCTAAAGCATTTGGATATATACAGCATGTTTTATCGAGACTATAAAATCTTCGCTGTATTTATAACATGGCTTATGACAGAGACTCAGAAAATACAGGTTAGACAAACGTTTCATTTTAAAAAAGATTTATTTATATTAGAATAAACTATATTGAATCTAAATATTGTGTATTGAATATTTATATTATATTATTATTGACTGAAGTAAAGGAATAATGTTGTGTCAGGAGCACATGTGATGTAGGCACCTGTAAGTCGAAAGAGGGGTGTATCCTCTGTAGCCTGGAGGCTATGAGCGGTCCTGAACCTCCTAGTAGTGCTGAGGCACTAGATCACACTGCCAGAAGCTGTAATAACAACCACCTGCTGATTTTCTCAGCTGATGTTGATTCATCTCATGTTTGTATTTTTGCTCTGACCCAGAGAGTGTTGAATGTCTAATGAGAGAGTGAAAGTAAAACCAGATATTAGTACAAGTCAGAACTCGAACAGAAGATGGAAGGGAGAAGAGATAAATAACAACATTTTATTTTCACTATAGCAGAGGGTATTTAGCACTTCAGTATTATCAACATTCTTGACAATAAATTTCAACTGACACTGGCAATAGATTCTGGCTGTTCTTATCTCACAAAAGGCTATCTTTGGCTGCTGTCTCTCCTTTATTATGAGAATACCCACTTCCTTTATAAACATTCTCACTGAGGGTCCCCGAAGAGTTGTTTCAAGAAGAACCTTTCCTGCTACCCATTCTGAAATATTCGTGCCACCATTAATGAAATCAATGGAGAATCTCAGTATGCTGATAAATCTGCACCAAATCTGTATATGTACACAGAGAGCTATGAACATGCTTTCATCACCATCTGCTTCATTACATTGGGATTTTCTACATGAATATGTCTACATAGATTGGGCTCGTTTTCTCGGAAGAAAAAAGACAATGAATGATCTCAACCATACGCTTCTCTCCTTCTTCATTATATTGCTGGGCGAAGTATAAACTGAGAGGAAAGTCCAGATTCAATGCTGCCTTAACCATAGGTATGAACTGCTCAATTCTTTCAGGCTAACTCTGCAAACTTATAATATCTTCTCTTTTCACAAAGGAAAATAAGAGCCAGTAAAAGATTTAGTGTATGTTGAAGAGGGCTGCCTTTTTAACTCAGAGTATTTTTCAACTACTATTTGGTGGATTTTATTGATCTTAAAAATTCATAAATGGTGCAAAATATGACTGTATATAACTGTTCTTACCACCATTTCCTCCAGAAAACAGTAATACAGAAGAAAAACAATGCTAATCCGCGAAAAAAGACAGATTAAAATATCACCATAATCTTCGGAATCACGCTATATTGGTAAGTTGCATAAATTGTGTGCTGGTACTGTTTGAACTAGACTAACCTTAATTGACATCAATCTGGATTTCCTTAAGTGAAGTTTCCTTTAAATGAGCTTATTTATGTAAACATGAAGATATTTCGTATTCAATAAAATAGATATAAGT
>NW_024434632.1:0-3992 GCF_017639785.1 Mesocricetus auratus | reverse complement strand
TGTGGGAACACCAGACCTTGAGCAGAGACCCACTTCCCCTTCTGCCTGGGAGTTGGCAGCTGTAAGACAATCTAAAGACATGTTTGCTAAAAACAATACAATGCCTGGGGGCATTAAGTTCCTGGAAAAGGCCTGCCTACAGAAACCACCCTGACCTCGACCTTGTCCAAAGACTAACCGCCCCTTCTGCCACGCCCAGATCAGTTTCTGGGGTCAGAGCAGAACCAGCCAGGGTAGAGGAGAGAGCAGAAGCTTCTCTGGTGGGAGCCTTTCTGGGGGAAGTTTTCTTGAACCTTTTTGGGGCCTGCTTAAAGTTTTCTTTACATCGTTGAACGAGTCTCTGTGTTGTCAATCCCCGACACCCTCCGCACGTTCTCAGACACAGGCCGCGCAGCAGACGCGACAATTGGAGGTCCTACCGAGATCGTGAGAGTGAGGTAAGTGGACTGGGTTGTCCCTTTTGCCAGCTAGGGACAGATGGAGGAAAATAGGAAAAGAAACAATGGGAAATAGTCCCTGGAAGTTTAAATTACAGTATCACGTAAAAAAGTTGCTTGAAGAACAGGGGACTACAACCATGGCAGGCTTTTTAAAATGGATTGAACGAGGGAGCCCATGGTTCATTACTGGGGAAGGCTTAAATGTCCCAGATTGGGAGGATGTTTGCTATGATATTCAGAGAGCCGGATGTTGGTGGCATACGCCTTTAATCCCAACACTCGGGAGGCAGAGATAGGAAGGAATGAGGCCATCCTGGTCTATAGAGTGAGTTCCAGGACAGCCTCCAAAAGGATAGAGAGAAACCCAGTCTCAAAAAAAAAAAAGAAAAAAAAGAAAAAAAGAAATGAAAAAAAAGGGTAAAATAAGAAATAAAATAAAAAATCTCCAGTCTTTCGCCTGATCCACTGAGGTCAGGAAAGTAAAGGGGAACTGAGAGATCTAAAAGGCTAGCCAGTAAGGCTATGTGGATGTGTTAAAAAGGGGTACCAAGCTAGGGGTACCAGATTAAATCTCCAGGCCTTCGCCTGACAAAGGTCAGGAAAGTAAGGGGACCCTGAGAGATGGCCCTCAATTGGAGGGTGGATTGTGTAAATCTTAAGGCTTTTTGAATGAGGGAACATCCTGGGTTGAAAGTTGGATTGAAAATGGGTGAATAGCCGGGCGTTGGCAGCACACGCCTTTAATCCCAGTACTCGGGAGACACAGGCAGGCAGATCTCTTGAGTTCAAGGCCAGCCTGGTTTATAGAGCAAGTTCCAAGACAGCCTCCAAATTACAGAAAAAAAAATTGGTAACAAGCTGGGCGGTGGTGGCACACGCCTTTAATCCCAGCACTTGGGGAGGCAGAGGCAGGCGTATCTCTGTGAGTTCGAGGCCAGGCTGGACTGACAGCCTCAAACAATACAGAGAAACCCTGATTTAAAAAAAATGGGTGAAACAAAAAATTTGTAACAGTAAAAAGGTACTGGTATTAAGTAAAGAAAAAGAAAAAGACAAAGGTATATAGAATGGAAAATTTTGTTTACATTTAAGTTCTATTTTGTGAGTCATCTCTAAAAACTTTTGGCCAAAAGCTTGGCCTCTCTACCTTGCATCTACAGTTACAAGGAGTAGGTACAGCTGTACCCCATGACTGTAGCTCAAATGGAGGAATGATAGAGAACATACAGGACTTTTTAACCTCTTAGTTCATGGATTGGCTGGAGTTGTTCTTTTACATAGATATCAATTAAGGAAGCTTCATTGCAACAGACTAATCATGACCTAGGGAAAAAGGATGACTGAAAGATGCATGTATGTTCTGAATGTATGGTGTGGCCACACCGGTATGTATGAAATGTGATTGTGAATGCGTGAGTGTGAACTGCTTATATGATTAAAAGGATACTTAAATCCCTTCAAAAATAGTTAAGAAGCTACCTAGATTGCTTGAAATATAGACAAAAGGAACATCCAGCCAGTCTGTTAATGTTTTAACAGAAAAATTTAAGATACAAATAAGGCCTTGTCAGCTAGTGAGAGCTCTATAGGTTAGATTGGGAAAGACTGCTCACAGACTTCAAATAATTTTCAAAAGTTATTTGGACACAGTATAGTTTACAATCTTTGAGTGATTTTCAGAAGTTTTTGGGAAATATTTAATGGATATGTCCTTTTTAATGGGCATCTACAAATAATCTAAGTAGTAATCCCAATTTACCTAGATAGTTAACCAAGGAGGGTAGACAAATCCTTCTACTGTTATGGTTCAGCTTCAACAGTTCAAAAAAGAAAATTTTTTAGAAAATAAAAAGGGGGAATAATGTCCCCAGTCCCCACATGACTCATCAAATAATACACTCCTCATTTAAAAATTTTATAATGTGAATGCCAGTGAGCTTCAGACAGATTCTGGCATGATGGAACTTGAGCAACCATTGCTCAGGTCAAATGGAGACATCCATGCACTAAACAGTGGAGAAGACCCTAATTTGGGGTCGAGGGCATGTTTGTGTTTTCTTGTAGGAAAAGAATAAAAGCTTCGACATGGAGCAGAGAAAAACTGGACCTGAGTCCATGGGAGCCTACCTAAGCCAGTTTGAGTGAGATCTCCTAAATCAGTGTTCCTGAACCTTGCTGTCATCGAATCTAGAGCCCAAGAAAGAAAGAAAACAGTCGGTTCGAGATTTCCAGTTTCTCAACAGACCTGCTGCATCAACCTTCCGGACCCATGAGTTTTCATCATGAAGCCAATAGAGAAAAAAGGACCCATTTAAAACCTTTGGACATTCGTATGGACTGTGATGAGGGGCAAAAGCCTCTTTTAAGTAATTGAACAGGACATGGTCACTTGAAATATCAGACTTGATGGTTCCTGTTTCTGGAATCACGACTAGGCCAGTGTATTTTTCTAGAGAGGTGCAACTTGTCCTAATGCGACAAAAAGGAGACTTTGACTCAAGTCGCATAATCAGCTGACGTTAAATCAACAAACTGCATCACCACAGGAACAAATTGGTGCTCTGTGGATAGTGCAACAAGCCTATTGTTCATATTTTTCATAATGCTACATGTGTAACATCAATGATTGTACCTAATGTATCTGTGCAAGTGCACTTTCTAAATGCTTTCCTGAGCAGATCTTGGAACAATTTAAACTTTATCAAATTGTAAATCTAAGTCACATGCGGGTTACCCTTGTAACAGAATGTAAATCACGTACATGTTACCCTTGTAACAGATGAAGGCTGGTAGAATGTTATGGCCCAGATCTGGTGATGGGTACGGTGATGGAGAGGTGCTATGTCAATGGGGGTCCTGGGAATGGTGGCAGTGGCGGTAGGCATTCTGGCTTTATGCCGGGCTCAAACGTGCCTTGTTCCAGAGGCAAGAGATCCGTAACCAAGTATTGCTTAGCCTAGCCCATGGCAATCCCGATAGCCATGAAGGTTGGTTACAGATGATTTAAAGTTGGGGTGTCTCTGATGACGGGCAACTTGTGGGGAAGACCCCTCCCGCCTAAGACAGGGGTTCAAGGTCCCCCAATGACGGGAAAGGGAGGGTGACCCTACTTGACCTAAGCCAGGAGTGCCTCATTTAAAAATAAAAAGGGGTGAATTGTGGGAACACCAGACCTTGAGCAGAGACCCACTTCCCCTTCTGCCTGGGAGTAGGCAGCTGTAAGACAATGTTTACTAAGAACAATACAATGCCTGGGGGCATTAAGTTCCTGGAAAAGGCCTGCCCGCAGAAACCACCCTGAGCTCGACCTTGTCCAGAGACTGACCGCCTCTTCTGCCACTCCCAGATCAGTTTCTGGGGTCAGAGCAGAACCAGCCAGGGTAGAGGAGAGAGCAGAAGCTTCTCTGGTGGGAGCCTTTCTTGGGAAGTTTTCTTGAACCTTTTTGGGGCCTGCTTAAAGTTTTCTTTACATCGTTGAACGAGTCTCTGTGTTGTCAATCCCCGACACCCTCCGCACGTTCTCAGACACAGGCCGCGCAGCAGACGCGACAC
>NW_024434631.1:0-15596 GCF_017639785.1 Mesocricetus auratus | reverse complement strand
AAGGGCAGTTCTTCCAGCAGCATCAGGTAAACAGGCTGGCTTCCCGGCCTGTGCTCCAGTGCCTGCAGATCCCCTGGGAACTGCACAGAGCTCCCAATCCCGGCAGGAGCCAAGCACCCCAGACTCCGGATCTTTGCTCACACCAACGAGACCAGGAAAGGAGAGGAGGCTGGGAGATCAGCGAAGCGGCGGTTCTTCCAGCAGCATCAGGTAAACAGGCCAGCTTCCCGGCCTGTGCTCCAGTGCCTGCAGATCCCCTGGGAACTGCACAGAGCTCCCAATCCCGGTGGGAGCCAAGCACCCAGACCCCAGGTCTTCTCTCCCACCAACGAGACCAGGAAAGGAGAGGAGGCTGGGAGTCCAGGGAAGCAGAGGTTCTTCCAGCAGCATCAGGTAAACAGGCCAGATTCCCGGCCTGTGCTCCAGTGCCGGCAGATCCCCTGGGACCTGCACAGAGCTCCCAATCCCGGCGGGAGCCAAGCACTCAGACCCCAGGTCTTCTCTCCCACCAACGAGACCAGGAAACCAGAGGACCCAGGGAGACCAGGGGAGTAGCTGTTCGGGATCAAGTACAACAGGACCGAGCATAGGGTCCAGGGGACCAGGTAAGAGGATAAGCACCCCAGATTCCTGTTCTTCTTCTCCACCCACAGGACCAGCATTCGGACAAGGAATAGAAGAACCACCAGATTATTGGACTTGCTAGCACCCACCAAAAGGGAACGCTGGTCCCCAGACCAGTAAGGGGTTCTTTCTGTACCCACTAGAAGAAGAGATGGGAAAGAGACAATACAAAAACACAGTCAGCAACAGAAAAACAAATATGACACAACCAGATTCTAGAGACTCCACACCAGGAAGACCCCAACATTCCAATGCGGACGAAACAGAAGAGAACGACCTTAAAAGCACTTTCATGAAAATGATAGAGGCCCTAAAAGAGGATGTTGGAAAATCCCTCAAAGAAATGGAAGAAAAAACAAACCAAAAAATGCAAGAATTGGAAGAAAAAACAAACCAAAAAAGGCAGAAAATGGAAGAAGAAATGAAGCAAAAAATGCAAGAAATGGAAGAAAAAACAAAGCAAAAAATTCAAGAATTGGAAGAAGAATCATACCAAAAAAGGCAGGAAATGGAAGAAGAAACAAAGCAAAAAATGCAGGAAATGGTAGAAAAAACAAAGCAAAAAATGAAAAAAATGGAAGAAGAAACAAACCAAAAAAGGCAGGAAATGGAAGAAGAAACAAAGCACAAAATCCAAGAAATGGAACAAAAAACAAAACAAAAAATGCAAGAAATGGAAGAAAGAACAAACCAAAAAATTCATAAAAGGCAACAAACGGACGAACAGATAAACAGAAAATTGCAAGAAGCAATGCAAACACTACAAGGGTTGAAAACTGAAATAGAGTCATTAAAAAAAACACAATCTGAAGAGAGGCAGAAAATAGAAAAGTTGGACAAACAGACAGGCACTACCAATACAAGCATTACCAACAGAATAGAAGAGATGGAAGAGAGAATCTCAAGTGTTGAAGATACGCTAGGAGAAATGGATTTATCAACCAAAGAAAACCTTAAATCCAACAAATCCTTAACACAAAACATCCAGGAAATATGGGACACCATGAAAAGACCAAACCTAAGAATAATAGGTATAGAAGAAGGAGAAGAAATCCACCTCAAAGGGGCAGAAGGCATATTCAACAAAATCATAGAAGAAAACTTTCCCAACCTTAAGAAAGACATGCCAATGAAGGTACAAGAAGCCTACAGAACACCAAATAGAGTGGACCACAAAAAAAAATCCCCTCGCCACATAATAATCAAGACCCCAAACATACAGAATAAAGAAAGAATATTAAGAGCAGCTAAGGAAAAAGGTCAAGTAACATATAAAGGCAGACCTATCAGAATTACACCTGATTTCTCCATGGAAACTCTGAAAGCCAGAAGGTCCTGGATAGATATTCTACCTACACTAAGAGACCACGGATGCCAGACTACTATACCCGGCAAAGCACTCAATCACTATAGACGGAGAAAACAAGATATTCCATGACAAAACTAGATTCAAGCAATATGTGTCCACTAACCCAGCCCTACAGAAAATTTTGGAAGGAAAACTCCAACCCAAGGAAGCTAACCACAACCAGAAAAATATAAGCATTAGAGAATCTCTCTCTACCAACAGCCAAAAGAACAAAGGGGTGAAATTCCACACATAATTCCACCAACAACAACCATCGCAAATCGAAGAAGGATGAGCAATCATTGGTCATTAATATCCCTCAATATTAATGGCCTTAACTCACCCATAAAAAGACACAGACTAGCAGATTGGATTCTAAGACAGAACCCTTCCTTCTGCTGCATACAGGAAACACACCTCACCCTTAAAGACAGACATTACCTGAGAATTAAAGGTTGGGAAAAAATTTTCAATCGAATGGACCCAAGAAACAAGCCGGGGTAGCAATCCTAATATTTAACAAACTAGACTTTAAAATAAAATCAATCAAAAGAGATGAAGGAGGTCATTACATACTCATCACAGGTGAAACCCACCAAGAGGAAGTGTCTATTCTGAACATCTATGCCCCAAATACAAAGGCATCCACATTCGTTAAAAAACATTATTAGAACTTAAATCTCATCTAAAGCCCCACACAGTTATAGTGGGAGATTTCAACACACCACTATCACCACTAGACAGGAATACCAAACAGAAACTCAACAAAGAAACAAAAGGGCTAATAGAAGTAATGACCCAACTGGGATTAACAGATATCTATAGGAGTAGCTGTCCCTCTGGCATCATCAGGTAAACAGGCCAGCTTCCTGGCCTGTGTTCCAGATCCTGCAGATCTCCTGGGAACTGCACAGAGCTCCCAATCCCGGCGGGAGCATCAGGTAAACAGGCCAGCTTCCCGGCCTGTGTTCCAGAGCCTGCAGATCGCCTGGGAACTGCACAGAGCTCCCAAGCCCGGCGGGAGCCAAGCACCCCAGTCTCCAGATCTTCTCTCCCACCAAAGAGACCAGGAAACTACAGGAGCCAGGGAGACCAGGGGAGTAGCTGTTCCAGATCAGGTACAACAGGACCCAGCATAGGGTCCAGGGGACCAGGTAGGAGGCTAAGCGCCCCAGATTCCTGTTCTTCTTCTCTACCCACGGACCAGCATTTGGACAAGGCATAGAAGAACCACCAGATTACTGGACTTACTAGCACCCACCAAAAGGGAACTCTGGTCACCAGACCAGGAAGGGGCTCTTTCTGTACCCACTAGAAGAAGAGATGGGAAAGAGACAATACAAAAACACAGTCAGCAACAGAAAAACAAATATGACACAACCAGATTCTAGAGACTCCACACCAGGAGGACCCCAATATTCCAACGCGAAGGAAACAGAAGAGAACGACCTTAAAAGCACTTTCATGAAAATGATAGAGGCCCTAAAAGAGGATATTGGAAAATCCCTCAAAGAAATGGAAGAAAAAACAAATCAAAAAATGCAAGAAATTGAAGAAAAAACAAACCAAAAAATGCGAGAATTGGAAGAAAAAACAAACCAAAAAAGGCACGAAATGGAACAAGAAATGAAGCAAAAAATGCAAGAAATGGAAGAAAAAGCAAAGCAAAAAATGCAAGAATTAGAAGAAGAAACATACCAAATAAGGCAGGAAATGGAAGAAGAAACAAAGCAAAAAATGCAAGAAATGGTAGAAAAAACAAAGCAAAAAATGAAAAAAATGGAGGAAGAAACAAACCAAAAAAGGCAGGAAATGGAAGAAGAAACAAAGCACAAAATCCAAGAAATGGAACAAAAAGCAAACCAAAAATGCAAGAAATGGAAGAAAGAACAAACCAAAAAATTCATAAAAGGCAACAAACAGACGAACAGATAAACAGAAAATTGCAAGAAGCAATGCAAACGCTGCAAGTGTTGAAAACTGAAATAGAGACACTAAAAAAAACACAATCTGAAGAAAGGCAGAAAATAGAAAGCTGGACAAACAGTCAGGCACTACGAATACAAGCATTACCAACAGAATAGAAGAGATGGAAGAGAGAATCTCAAGTGTTGAAGATACATTAGTAGAAATGGATTAATCAACCAAAGAAAACCTTAAATCCAACAAATCCTTAACACAAAACATCCAGGAATTATGGGACACCATGAAAAGACCAAACCTAAGAATAATAGGTATAGAAGAAGGAGAAGAAATCCACCTCAAAGGGGCAGAAGGCATATTCAACAAAATCATAGAAGAAAACTTTCCCAACCTTAAGAAAGACATGCCAATGAAGGTACAAGAAGCCTACAGAACACCAAATAGAGTGGACCACAAAAAAAAATCCCCTCGCCACATAATAATCAAGACCCCAAACATACAGAATAAAGAAAGAATATTAAGAGCAGCTAAGGAAAAAGGTCAAGTAACATATAAAGGCAGACCTATCAGAATTACACCTGATTTCTCCATGGAAACTCTGAAAGCCAGAAGGTCCTGGATAGATATTCTACCTACACTAAGAGACCACGGATGCCAGACTACTATACCCGGCAAAGCACTCAATCACTATAGACGGAGAAAACAAGATATTCCATGACAAAACTAGATTCAAGCAATATGTGTCCACTAACCCAGCCCTACAGAAAATTTTGGAAGGAAAACTCCAACCCAAGGAAGCTAACCACAACCAGAAAAATATAAGCATTAGAGAATATCTCTCTACCAACAGCCAAAAGAACAAAGGGGTGAAATTCCACACATAATTCCACCAACAACAACCATCGCAAATCGAAGAAGGATGAGCAATCATTGGTCATTAATATCCCTCAATATTAATGGCCTTAACTCACCCATAAAAAGACACAGACTAGCAGATTGGATTCTAAGACAGAACCCTTCCTTCTGCTGCACACAGGAAACACACCTCACCCTTAAAGACAGACATTACCTGAGAATTAAAGGTTGGGAAAAAATTTTTCAATCGAATGGACCCAAGAAACAAGCCGGGGTAGCAATCCTAATATTTAACAAACTAGACTTTAAAATAAAATCAATCAAAAGAGATGAAGGAGGTCATTACATACTCATCACAGGTGAAACCCACCAAGAGGAAGTGTCTATTCTGAACATCTATGCCCCAAATACAAAGGCATCCACATTCGTTAAAAAAACATTATTAGAACTTAAATCTCATCTAAAGCCCCACACAGTTATAGTGGGAGATTTCAACACACCACTATCACCACTAGACAGGAATACCAAACAGAAACTCAACAAAGAAACAAAAGGGCTAATAGAAGTAATGACCCAACTGGGATTAACAGATATCTATAGGAGTAGCTGTCCCTCTGGCATCATCAGGTAAACAGGCCAGCTTCCTGGCCTGTGTTCCAGATCCTGCAGATCTCCTGGGAACTGCACAGAGCTCCCAATCCCGGCGGGAGCATCAGGTAAACAGGCCAGCTTCCCGGCCTGTGTTCCAGAGCCTGCAGATCGCCTGGGAACTGCACAGAGCTCCCAAGCCCGGCGGGAGCCAAGCACGCCAGTCTCCAGATCTTCTCTCCCACCAAAGAGACCAGGAAACTACAGGAGCCAGGGAGACCAGGGGAGTAGCTGTTCCGGATCAGGTACAACAGGACCCAGCATAGGGTCCAGGGGACCAGGTAGGAGGCTAAGCGCCCCAGATTCCTGTTCTTCTTCTCTACCCACGGACCAGCATTTGGACAAGGCATAGAAGAACCACCAGATTACTGGACTTACTAGCACCCACCAAAAGGGAACTCTGGTCCCCAGACCAGGAAGGGGCTCTTTCTGCACCCACTAGAAGAAGAGATGGGAAAGAGACAATACAAAAACACAGTCAGCAACAGAAAAACAAATATGACACCGCCAGATTCTAGAGACTCCACACCAGCAAGACCCCAATATTCCAACGCGAAGGAAACAGAAGAGAACGACCTTAAAAGCACTTTCATGAAAATAATAGAGGCCCTAAAAGAGGATATTGGAAAATCCCTCAAAGAAATGGAAGAAAAAACAAACCAAAAAATGCAAGAAATTGAAGAAAAAACAAACCAAAAAATGCGAAAATTGGAAGAAAAAACAAACCAAAAAAGGCACGAAATGGAAGAAGAAATGAAGCAAAAAAATGCAAGAAATGGAAGAAAAAGCAAAGCAAAAAATGCAAGAATTAGAAGAAGAAACATACTAAATAAGGCAGGAAATGGAAGAAGAAACAAAGCAAAAAATGCAAGAAATGGTAGAAAAAACAAAGCAAAAAATGAAAAAAATGGAGGAAGGAACAAACCAAAAAAGGCAGGAAATGGAAGAAGAAACAAAGCACAAAATCCAAGAAATGGAACAAAAAGCAAACCAAAAAATGCAAGAAATGGAAGAAAGAACAAACCAAAAAATTCATAAAAGGCAACAAACAGACGAACAGATAAACAGAAAATTGCAAGAAGCAATGCAAACGCTGCAAGTGTTGAAAACTGAAATAGAGACACTAAAAAAAACACAATCTGAAGAAAGGCAGAAAATAGAAAAGCTGGACAAACAGTCAGGCACTACGAATACAAGCATTACCAACAGAATAGAAGAGATGGAAGAGAGAATCTCAAGTGTTGAAGATACATTAGGAGAAATGGATTTATCAACCAAAGAAAACCTTAAATCCAACAAATCCTTAACACAAAACATCCAGGAATTATGGGACACCATGAAAAGACCAAACCTAAGAATAATAGGTATAGAAGAAGGAGAAGAAATCCACCTCAAAGGGGCAGAAGGCATATTCAACAAAATCATAGAAGAAAACTTTCCCAACCTTAAGAAAGACATGCCAATGAAGGTACAAGAAGCCTACAGAACACCAAATAGAGTGGACCACAAAAAAAATCCCCTCGCCACATAATAATCAAGACCCCAAACATACAGAATAAAGAAAGAATATTAAGAGCAGCTAAGGAAAAAGGTCAAGTAACATATAAAGGCAGACCTATCAGAATTACACCTGATTTCTCCATGGAAACTCTGAAAGCCAGAAGGTCCTGGATAGATATTCTACCTAAACTAAGAGACCATGGATGCCAGCCCAGACTACTATACCCGGCAAAGCTCTCAATCACTATAGACGGAGAAAACAAGATATTCCATGACAAAACTAGATTCAACCAATATGTGTCCACTAACCCAGCCCTACAGAAAATTTTGGAAGGAAAACTCCAACCCAAGGAAGCTAACTACAACCAGAAAAATATAAGCATTAGAGAATCCCTCTCTACCAACAGCCAAAAGAACGAAGGGGCGAAATTCCACCCATAATTCCACCAACAACAACCATCGCAAATCGAAGAAGGATGAGCAATCAATGGTCATTAATATCCCTCAATATTAACGGCCTTAACTCACCCATAAAAAGACACAGACTAGCAGAATGGATTCGAAGACAGAGCCCTTCCTTCTGCTGCATACAAGAAACACACCTCACCCTTAAAGACAGACATTACTTGAGAGTTAAAGGTTGGGAAAAAATTTTTCAATCAAATGGACCCAAGAAACAAGCAGGGGTAGCAATCCTAATATCTAACAAACTAGACTTTAAAATAAAATCAATCAAAAGAGATGAAGGAGGTCATTACATACTCATCACAGGTGAAACCCACCAAGATGAAGTGTCTATCCTGAACATCTATGCCCCCAATACAAAGGCATCCACATTCGTTAAAGAAACATTATTAGAACTTAAATCTCATCTAAAGCCCCACACAGTTATAGTGGGAGATTTCAACACACCACTCTCACCACTAGACAAGAATACCAGACAGAAACTCAACAAAGAAGCAAAGGGTCTAATAGAAGTAATGACCCAACTGGGATTAACAGATATCTATAGAACATTTCATCCACATAAAAAAGAATATACCTTCTTCTCACCACCACATGGAACCTTCTCAAAAATCGACCACATACATGGCAACATATCAAACCTCAGCAGCTACAAAAAAATTGGAATAACTCCATGCATCTTATCAGACCACCATGCCTTAAAATTAGAATTCAACAACAACACAAATTGCAGAAAACCTACAAACTCATGGAAATTGAATAATGCTCAACTGCACCATCCCTGGGTCAAAGAGGAAATAAAAAAAGAAATTAAAGACTTCCTCGAATTCAATGAGAATGAAGATACAACATACCCAAACCTATGGGACACTTTGAAAGCAGTGCTACGGGGGAAGTTCAAAGCACTAAGTGCTCACATGAAGAAACAGGAAAACAGTTATACCAGAGAATTAACATCACAGCTAAAAGCTCTAGAACACAAAGTAGCAAACTCCCCCAGGAGGAGTAGACGCCAGGAAATAATCAAATTGAGGGCTGAAATCAACAAAGTAGAAACCAGGAAAACAATACAAAGAATCAATGCAACGAAGAGTTGGTTCTTTGAGAAAATCAACAAGATAGACAAACCTTTGTCCAAACTTACCAAACAGCAGAGAGTGAACACGCAAATTAACAAAATCAGAAATGAAAAGGGGGACATAACAACAGACTCTGAGGAAATCCAGAGAATCATTAGGTCATACTTTGAAAACCTGTACTCCACAAAATTCGAAAATGTAAAGGAAATGGATGACTTCTTGGACAGCTATCATTTGCCAAAACTAAATCAAGAACAGATAAGAAATTTAAATAGACCTATAACCCCTATGGAAATAGAAGCTGCCATCAAAAGTCTCCCAACCAAAAAAAGTCCAGGTCCAGATGGCCTCAGTGCAGAATTCTACCAGAAATTCAAAGAACAGCTTATACCAATTCTTCTCAAAGTGTTCCACACAATAGAAGCAGAAGGGTCTTTGCCAAACTCTTTCAATGAGGCTTCAATAACCTTGATCCCCAAGCCACACAAAGATACAACCAAGAAAGAGAACTTCAGACCAATATCCCTCATGAACATTGATGCAAAAATACTCAATAAAATACTGGCAAATCGGATCCAAGAACACATCAAAACAATCATTCACCACGATCAAGTAGGTTTCATCCCAGGGATGCAGGGATGGTTCAACATATGAAAATCCATCAACGTAATCCACCATATAAACAAGCTGAAAAACAAAAATCACATGATCATCTCACTAGATGCTGAAAAAGCCTTTGACAAAATCCAACACCCCTTCATGATAAAGGTCTTGGAGAGATCTGGGATAACAGGGACATACTTAAACATAATAAAAGCCAAATACAGTAAACCAACAGCCAACATCAAACTAAATGGACAGAAACTCAACGCAATTCCTCTAAAATCAGGAACAAAACAAGGCTGTCCACTCTCTCCATACCTTTTCAACATGGTACTTGAAGTTCTAGCTATAGCCATACGACAACAAAGGGGGATCAAGGGGATACAAATTGGGAAGGAAGAAGTCAAACTTTCACTGTTTGCAGACGATATGATAGTTTACATCAATGACCCAAAGAACTCTAAAAGGGAACTCTTACAGCTGATTAACACCTTCAGCAAAGTGGCAGGTTACAAGATCTACTCAAGAAAGTCAGTAGCCCTACTATATACAGATGATAAAAGGGCTGAAAGAGAAATCAGAGAAACATCACCCTTTACAATTGCCACAAAGAACATAAAATACCTTGGGGTAACGCTAACCAAACAAGTGAAAGACCTGTATCGTAAGAACTTTGAATCTTTAAAGAAAGAAATTAAAGAAGCCCTCAGAAAATGGAAAGATCTCCCATGCTCTTGGATAGGTAGGATCAATGTAGTAAAAATGGCAATCCTGCCAAAAGCAATCTACAGATTCAATGCAATCCCCATTAAAATCCCAGCACAGTTCTTCACAGACCTTGAAAGAACAATAATCAATTTTGTATGGAAAAATAAAAGACCCAGGATAGCCAAAACAACCCTGTTCAACAAGGCAATGTCCGGAGGCATCACCATCCCTGACCTCAAGCTCTATTATAGAGCTATAGTCCTGAAAACAGCTTGGTATTGGCACAGAAATAGACAGGCAGACCAATGGAATCGAATTGAAAATCCGGGTATTAACCCACACACGTACGAACATCTGATCTTTGACAAAGAAGCTAAAAATATACAATGGAATAAAGAAAGCATCTTCAACAAATGGTGCTGGCATAATTGGAGACTGGCATGTAGAAAAATGCGGATCGATCCATGTTTATCGCCATGCACAAAACTTAAGTCCAAATGGATCAAAGACCTCAACATAAATCCAGCCACACTGAACCTCTTAGAAGAAAAAGTGGGTGGTACCCTTGAACGAATTGTTACAGGAGACAGCTTCCTGAACATAACACCAGTAGCACAGACAGTGAGATCAACAATTAATAAATGGGACCTACTGAAACTGAGAAGCTTCTGTAAGGCAAAGGACACAGTCAGCAAGACAAAAAGGCAGCCCACAGAATGGGAAAAATATTCACTAATCCCACATCTGACAGAGGGTTGATCTCCAAAATTTACAAAGAACTCAAGAAGCAAGTCTCCAAATCAGCAAAGGACCCAATTAAGAAGTGGGCTGCAGAACTAAATAGAGAGTTTTCAATAGAGGAGTCTAAAATGGCTGAGAGGCATTTGAGAAAGTGCTCAACATCCTTAGCCATCCGGGAAATGCAAATCAAAGCAACTCTCAGATACCATCTCACTCCTGTCAGAATGGCTAAAATCAAAAACACCAATGACAATTTATGCTGGAGAGGATGTGGTGAAAGGGGGACACTCCTCCATTGCTGGTGGGAGTGCCAACTGGTTCAGCCACTTTGGAAATCAGTATGGAGATTCCTCAGAAAAATGGGAATAAACCTACCACAAGACCCAGCAACTGCACTCTTAGGCATATATCCAAAAGATGCCCATTCATATAACCAAGATGTCTGTTCCACTATGTTCATAGCAGCTTTATTTGTAATAGCCAGAACTTGGAAGCAACCTAGATGTCCCTCACCCGAAGAATGGATAGAGAAAATGTGGTACATCTACACAATGGAGTACTATTCAGCAGGAAAAAATAATGGAATCATGAGATTCGCAGGCAAATGGATGACACTAGAAGAAACCATCCTGAGTGAGGTAACCCAGTCACAAAAAGAGAAACATGGCATGTACTCTCTCATATATGGATTTTAGACATAGATCTGGGGAGTGCCAGCCTACAATCCTATTGCCAGAGAGTCTGGGAAACAGAAACTTCATTTACTGGCTGGTTAAGTACTGAGCTGAACTCAAGAAAGCCAGTATCAGAGAGGGAGGACTGATGATCAAAGGGATTACGACTGGGCTGGTTGAAACCCCAGAAACAGCTGACCAGACAAAGGTTAACTCTTGAATCCCAGGCATCAGCCTGGGAATCCAGCATGGGACTGATCAAGACCCCCTGAATCTGGGTGTCAGTGAGGAGGCCTAGGGAATCTATTGAGCCTTGGACAGCAGATCAGTACCCATCCCAAGTATACACACGGTCTCTGGACTCCCACAGAACAATGTGAGGTGCACACTCACCCTGAACTCTTGGGGAAGGGTCTAGGCCCTGCCCTATATGAAATGACAGACTATGGACACCCCCATGGAGGGCCTCACCCTCCCTGGGGGAATGAGGGGATAACGGGGGGGGATGGGGGGAGGGTACGGGAGGAGGGGAGGGAAAGGGAGAGGGACCTCGTACTGACTTGTGAAGCAACCTTGTTTCTTATCTAAATTTAAAATGGAAAATAAAAAAATATTAATAAAAAAAAGAAAAAAAAACAGATATCTATAGAACATTTCATCCACATAAAAAAGAATATACCTTCTCACCACCACATGGAACCTTCTCAAAAATCGACCACATACATGGCAACATATCAAACCTCAGCAGCTACAAAAAAATTGGAATAACTCCATGCATCTTATCAGACCACCATGCTTTAAAATTAGAATTCAACAACAACACAAATTGCAGAAAACCTACAAACTCAAGGAAATTGAATAATGCTCAACTGCACCATCCCTGGGTAAAAGAGGAAATAAAAAAAGAAATTAAAGACTTCCTCGAATTCAATGAGAATGAAGACACAACATACCCAAACCTATGGGACACTTTGAAAGCAGTGCTACGGGGGAAGTTCATAGCACTAAGTGCTCACATGAAGAAACAGGAAAACAGTTATACCAGAGAATTAACATCACAGCTGAAAGCTCTAGAACACAAAGAAGCACACCTCCCCAGGAGGAGTAGACGCCAGGAAATAATCCAATTGAGGGCTGAAATCAATAAAGTAGAAACCAGGAAAACAATACAAAGAATCAACGCAACAAAGAGTTGGTTCTTTGAGAAAATCAACAAGATAGACAAACCTTTGTCCAAACTTACCAAAGAGCAGAGAGTGAACACGCAAATTAACAAAATTAGAAATGAAAAGGGGAACATAACAACAGACTCTGAGGAAATCCAGAGAATCATTAGGTCATATTTTGAAAACCTGTACTCCACCAAATTCGAAAATGTAAAGGAAATGGATGACTTCCTGGAAAGCTATCAATTGCCAAAACTAAATCAAGAACAGATAAGCAATTTAAATAGACCTATAACCCCTATGGAAATAGAAGCTGTCATCAAAAGTCTCCCAACCAATAAAAGCCCAGGTCCAGATGGCCTCAGTGCAGAATTCTACCAGAAATTCAAAGAACAGCTTATACCAATTCTTCTCAAAGTGTTCCACACAATAGAAGCAGAAGGGTCTTTGCCAAACTCTTTCTATGAGGCTTCAATAACCTTGATCCCCAAGCCACACAAAGATACAACCAAGAAAGAGAACTTCAGACCAATATCCCTCATGAACATTGATGCAAAAATACTCAATAAAATACTGGCAAATCGGATCCAAGAACACATCAAAACAATCAATCACCACGATCAAGTAGGTTTCATCCCAGGGATGCAGGGATGGTTCAACATACGAAAATCCATCAACGTAATCCACCATATAAACAAGCTGAAAAACAAAAATCACATGATCATCTCACTAGATGCTGAAAAAGCCTTTGACAAAATCCAACACCCCTTCATGATAAAGGTCTTGGAGAGATCTGGGATAACAGGGACATACTTAAACCTAATAAAAGCTATATACAGTAAACCAACAGCCAACATCAAACTAAATGCAATTCCTCTAAAATCAGGAACAAAAAAAGGCTATCCACTCTCTCCATACCTTTTCAACATGGTACTTAAAGTCCTAGCTATTGCCATACGACAAATAATGGGGATCAAGGGGATACAAATTGGGAAGGAAGAGGTCAAACTTTCACTGTTTGCAGACGATATGATAGTTTACATCAATGACCCAAAGAACTCTACCAGGGAACTCTTACAGCTGATTAACACCTTCAGCAAAGTGGCAGGCTACAAGATCAACTCAAGAAAATCAGTAGCCCTACTATATACAGATGATAAAAGGGCTGAAAGAGAAATCAGAGAAACATCACCCTTTACAATTGCCACAAACAACATAAAATACCTTGGGGTAACGCTAACCAAACAAGTGAAAGACCTGTATCATAAGAACTTTGTATCTTTAAAGAAAGAAATTAAAGAAGCCCTCAGAAAATGGAAAGATCTCCCATGCTCTTGGATAGGTAGGATCAATGTAGTAAAAATGGCAATCCTGCCAAAAGCAATCTACAGATTCAATGCAATCCCCATTAAAATCCCAGCACAGTTCTTCACAGACCTTGAAAGAACAATAATCAATTTTGTATGGAAAAACAAAAGACCCATGATAGCCAAAACAACCCTGTTCAACAAGGCAATGTCCGGAGGCATCACCATCCCTGACCTCAAGCTCTATTATAGAGCTATAGTCCTGAAAACAGCTTGGTATTGGCACAAAAATAGACAGGCACACCAATGGAATCGAATTGAAAACCCGGGTATTAACCAACACACGTACGAACATCTGATCTTTGACAAAGAAGCTAAAAATATACAATGGAATAAAGAAAGCATCTTCAACAAATGGTGCTGGCATAATTGGAGACTGGCATGTAGAAGAATGCAGATCGATCCATGTCTATCGCCATGCAGAAAACTTAAGCTTCCTAAACATAACACCAGTAGCACAGGCAGTAAGATCAACAATTAATAAATGGGACCTTCTGAAACTGAGAAGCTTCTGTAAGGCAAAGGACACAGTCAGCAAGACAAAAAGGCAGCCCACAGAATGGGAGAAAATATTCACTAATCCCACATCTGACAAAGGGTTGGTCTCCAAAATTTACAAAGAACTCAAGAAGCAAGTCTCCAAAACACCAAAGGACCCTATTAAAAAGTGGGCTGCAGAACTAAATAGAGAGTTTTCAATAGAGGAGTCTAAAATGGCTGAGAGGCACTTGAGAAAGTGCTCAACATCCTTAGCCATCCTGGAAATGCAAATCAAAACAACTCTCAGATACCATCTCACCCCTGTCAGAATGGCTAAAATCAAAAACACCAATGACAATTTATGCTGGAGAGGATGTGGTGAAAGGGGGACACTCCTCCATTGCTGGTGGGAGTGCCAACTGGTTCAGCCACTTTGGAAATCAGTGTGGAGATTCCTCAGAAAAATGGGAATAAACCTACCACAAGACCCAGCAACTCCACTCTTAGGCATATATCCAAAAGATGCCCTTTCATACAACAAAGAGGTCTGTTCCACTATGTTCATAGCAGCTTTATTTGTAATTGCCAGAACGTGGAAGCAACCTAGATGTCCCTCACCTGTAGAGTGGATAGAGAAAATGTGGTACATCTACAAAATGGAGTACTATTCAGCAGAAAAAAATAATGGAATCATGAGATTCGCAGGCAAATGGATGACACTAGAAGAAACCATCCTGAGTGAGGTAACCCAGTCACAAAAAGAGAAAAATGGCATGTACTCTCTCATATATGGATTTTAGACATAGATCTGGGGAGTGCCAGCCTACAATCCTATGGCCAGAGAGTCTGGGAAACAGAAACTTTATTTAGTAGCTGATCGAAGAAGAGGCAGACTCCCTTTGTTAAGTACTGAGCTGAACTCAAGAAAGCCAGTAACAGAGAGGGAGGACTGATGATCAAAGGGATTAAGACTGGGCTGGTTTAACACCCAGAAACAGCTGACCAGACAAAGGTTAACTCTTGAATCCCAGGCATTAGCCTGGGTATCCAACATGGGTCTGATCAAGACCCCCTGAATCTGGGTGTCAGTGAAGAGGCCTAGGGAATCTATTGAGCCTTGGGCAGCAGATCAGTACCCATCCCAAGTATACACACGGACTTTGGACTCCAATAGAACAATGTGAGGTGCACTCTCACCCAGAACTCTTGGGAAAGGGTCTAGGCCCTGCCCTATATGAAATGACACACTATGGACAACCCCATGGAGGGCCTCACCCTCCCTGGAGAAATGAGAGGATAACGGGGGGAGGGGAGGGCACGGGAGGAAGGGAAGGAATGGGAGAGGGACCTGGAACTGACTTGTGAAGCAACCTTGATTCTTATCTAAATTTAAACTGGAAAATAAAATTCAAAAA
>NW_024434630.1:0-1935 GCF_017639785.1 Mesocricetus auratus | reverse complement strand
GGAGTACAGGGAAGCAGCTGTACCTCCGGCAGCATCAGGTAAACAGGCCGGCTTCCCAGCCTGTGTTCCAGTGCCTGCAGATCGCCTGGGAACTGCACAGAGCTCCCAATCCCGGCAGGAGCCAAGCACCCCAGACTCCAGATCTTCTCTCCATCCAATGAGACCAGGAAATGAGAGGACCCTGGGAGTCCAGGGAAGTAGCCGTCCCTCCGGCAGCATCAGGTAAATAGGCCGGCTTCCCGGCCTGTGTTCCAGTGCCTGCAGATCGCCTGGGAACTGCACAGAGCTCCCAATCCTGGAGGGAGCCAAGCACCCCAGACTCCAGATCTTCTCTCCCACCAACGAGTCCAGGAAACGAGAGGAGGCTGGGAGTACAGGGAAGTAGCTGTACCTCCAGCAGCATAAGGTAAACAGGCCGGATTCCCGGCCTGTGTTCCAGTGCCTGCAGATCGCCTGGGAACTGCACAGAGCTCCCAATCCCGGAGGGAGCCAAGCACCCCAGACTCCAGATCTTCTCTCCCACCAACGAGACCAGGGAAAGAGAGGAGCCTGGGAGTCCATGGAAGTAGCTGTCCCTCCAGCAGCATCAGGTAAACAGGCCGGCTTCCTGGCCTGTGTTCCAGTGCCTGCAGATCGCCTGGGAACTACACAGAGCTCCCAATCCCGGCGGGAGCCAAGCACCCCAGACTCCAGATCTTCTCTCCCAACAACGAGACCAGGAAACTAGAGGAGCCAGGGAGACCAGGGGAGTAGCTGTTCCGGATCAGGTACAACAGGACCCAGCATAGGGTCCAGGGGACCAGGTAGGAGGATAAGCGCCCCAGATTCCTGTTCTTCTCCACCCACGGACCAGCATTTGGACAAGGTATAGAAGAACCACCAGATTATTGGACTTGCTAGCACCCACCAAAAGGGAACTCTGGTCCCCAGACCAGTAAGGGGCTCTTTCTGCACCCACTAGAAGAAGAGATGGGAAGGAGACAATACAAAAACACAGTCAGCAACAGAAAAACAAATATGACACCGCCAGATTCTAGAGACTCCACACCAGCAAGACCCCAACATTCCAATGCGAAGGAAGCAGAAGAGAACGACCTTAAAAGCACTTTCATGAAAATGATAGAGGCCCTAAAAGAGGATATTGGAAAATCCCTCAAAGAAATGGAAGATAAAACAAACCAAAAAATGCAAGAAATGGAAGAAAAAACAAACCAAAAATGCAAGAATTGGAAGAAAAAATAAACCAAAAAAGGCAGGAAATGGAAGAAGAAATGAAGCAAAAAATGCAAGAAATGGAAGAAAAAACAAAGCAAAAAATGCAAAAATTAGAAGAAGAAACATACCAAAAAAGGCAGGAAATGGAAGAAGAAACAAAGCAAAAAATGCAAGAAATGGTAGAAAAAACAAAGCAAAGAATGAAAAAAATGGAAGAAGAAACAAACCAAAAAAGGCAGGAAATGCAAGAAGAAACAAAGCACAAAATGTGAGAAATGGAACAAAAAGCAAACCAAAAAATGCAAGAAATGGAAGAAAGAACAAACCAAAAAATTCATAAAAGGCAACAAACGGACGAACAGATAAACAGAAAATTGCAAGAAGCAATGCAAACACTGCAAGGGTTGAAAACTGAAATAGAGACATTAAAAAAACACAATCTGAAGAAAGGCAGAAAATAGAAAAGCTGGACAGTCAGGCACTACCAATACAAGCATTACCAACAGAATAGAAGAGATGGAAGAGAGAATCTCAAGTGTTGAAGATACACTAGGAGAAATGGATTTATCAACCAAAGAAAACCTTAAATCCAACAAATCCTTAACACAAAACATCCAGGAAATATGGGACACCATGAAAAGACCAAACCTAAGAATAATAGGTATAGAAGAAGGAGAAGAAATCCACCTCAAAGGGGCAGAAGGTATATTCAACAAAATC